>NC_134036.1:7240703-7265233 GCF_964204645.1 Tubulanus polymorphus
GATTTCACTGAAATCAGTTCATTACGTACCACTATCTGTGAAGAAGCGCCACCTAGGGGTTATCCTGTATCATGGGTCAGCCCATATCATGGATATGTTGACCCATGGCTCTTAAGTGCAAAGTAATGATGTACCAAGTTTAGGGAAAATAACTTGGTGATACAGTGTTCTACCATTCCCTCGTAGCAAAGTACCTGTGTATCAATTTTCATAGAAATTCCTCCATCCGATAAGTAGATATCAATGAAAATGCATTTCCAACAATTTGTAGGTGGCGCTACTGGAGCACCATATGAGTTACCTACTTAAACCATACACCAATACAAGTGTCTTGTAAAGGGCTACTAACCACACATTTCAACCTCGATTCTATGACCAACGGTTTAGGAGCAAAGATCGTTGTTTTCACAGTCCCCTGGTGGCAGTTGTATGAACTAATCATGCAGGTTGGCATATTACACACGTGTCTTTGTACTTATACTAAGTTTTGTAATAAACAGACCGCATTACATACGAAAAAATGGATGCCGAAATCGATTTTTCAAAATGTACGCCCCCTAGTGGTTAAAATAGGAACTAATCATGTGGGAGGTTCGTTGCATTTAGTAACCAGGTACATGTGTATCAATTCTTATAGAAATCCATTGATACCCTTAGTCGATATAGATGAAAATGTGTTTTCCAGCCTCTTATAGGTGGCGCTACTGGAGAACCATATGAGTTACATAGTTATACCATACATCAATACAAGCGTCTTGTCAAGGGCTACTGATCACTCGCTGCAACCACAATTCTATCTCCACCGGTTAAGGAGCTAGGAGCAAAAATCGCTTTGAAAAATTTGGTGTCCCATTTTCGAGCCCGTAGAGCCCAAACGGTTAATCGCAGATAGGGCGTGCCACTGACTTTTTTAGCCTCCAGGCTGTCATGAACAACTTTCGTGCCCGGCCGAAGCTGAAAACTCAAAGACAAAAATTTTCTCACACAGTAACTTTTCCATGTCAGAATTTTCAAAAGTAAAACGCCCCCTGGTGGGTGAACGGGGTCCCCAATCAAAAAGCCATTAGACTTACCTCAAGGTACCTGTGTTCCGTACATCTAACGTAAGTTTCAAGTAAAACCGTTGAGCAATATTCTTGTTACTAGCCGAATTCGAAGTATCAAAGCCTATGATGCTCACTACTAGTGTTGCCAGCTCTCTAACTTGTATACGGCACAAACACAAACAAGGCTATTAAAAATTCCACAGTTGCGTTCAGTCGAGCAATGTCCTAATTCAACGATCGATTCGTAGGAGTAAGAGATAAAAATATCACTACTGCTTACGTGTTTACTACAGATTCAGAACAATACAGCTCTATCGATATAAGGACACAGACACAAACACACGTATTTAGGACGTGCTGTGGGAATGACACGTAGGCAATACACATACGTATATGGATACTGTTTGAATCGGGCTTAAATTTCGATGTTTAGAGGCTCACAGTGAGTAAACAGTGCAATTCTAATTAATATCATATACAGTATATGTCAATGCAGCGTAGTACTTGTGATACAGAATGGTTTCACCGACAGTGAAAGTAAATTGCAGTTGTTTATATCCTTTCAGTACGATCCAGTGTGAAAAAGAATATGATAATAATAATAATAATAATAATAATAATAATAATAATAATAATAATAATAATAATAATAATAATAATAATAATAATAATAATAATAATAATAATAATAATAATAATAATAATAATAATAATAATAATAATAATAATAATAATAATAATAATAATAATAATAATAATAATAATAATAATAATAATAATAATAATAATAATAATAATAATAATAATAATAATAATAATAATAATAATAATAATATAATATAACTTATGACTATAGTGTCAATATGTGCTTTAAGGTCGTAATCAACATGTGACATTACTCAACATGTTTTCACGATAATTAGCTATAGTCAGTGCTCATTGATAATTAATCAATGTCTCTCAAACATGTAACTAGGTGTTTGTTTGTGAGTCCTGATGTCTACAACTTGTCTGACACCTAGTTCTCACATTATACTCATGATTCTGTATATAAAGACTATGTAAAGCTATGATAATCATTCTCATTCCGGGATGCAATAAAGATTGTACATATAAGGTTTAACTGCCTTGTTGTTCCTAATGGATGGAATCCTGTACCGCTGGTGTAAATGCTAGTTCCCCAGTCAGCCTGCCGATACAACAACCAGCCGGTTACAGATGGCGGAGAACCGGGTTTACCTCCACAGATCGAAGGTTACACCTTTATAACGTGGATTTATCAAAATTCCCATGCAGTATCTGGAGATTGAAGTGAGCTGAAGGACATCATACGGATTGTATCGGCGACAGCGGTAAGGTAAGGAAGCCTTTATACTTTTAACAAAAACTATGTGGAAAAGGGAAAAAAAAAAAATAATAATCACGCGAATTTCAATAGGGTTTTCTGTGAAGAAACAGAAAACCCTAATAACAAAAAGTGTAGTAGAAAAGAATATTCATTTCAAAGATTATATCAATTGTATATTCAATGAAGAAGTTAGAAAACATAGGATGAGATGTTTAAGATCTGAAGATCATGAAATGTTTATTGAAGAAATTGAAAAGATAAGTCTAAACCCATTTGATGATAAAAGATATATTTTAGATGATGTAATTCATACAGTTGCTCATGGATGTAATTTAGATGAATACTTAAAATTTAAAAGAGAAGAAACAAAAGAGAACGAGATAATGAAAATAATTCTAACGTGTTAATCAAATTTTAATAAAAATGTGTTATTAAAATGGAGAGTAAACAAGCACACAGTGAGAACAACAAATTATTTCTAGACAGAATTAAAGATTTAACAAATGTAAAATCTGTAGATTATAAATTCAAAAAACAGAATTAACAATTCATAAGAAATATCTAATTACAAATATTGATACAGTTACTAATAACTATGGAGATAAATTAGTTATACACTTAGAATATGAAGGATTAAAAGGAAATACATATAAATTCAGAACATATTTACCGGATAGATTTCATAGATTATCAAGTGAAGATTTAGAAGAATTATGTTCTGGAGATTTCTATTTCGTATACAAAGGTAAGAATGAAAAGGGGCACCATGAAATAGATTTCGAATAAGAAAATATGTAAAATAAATGGTAGAATTAAAAGAATACAGAATATTTGTTGATTCTAGAAGACTTACAAATTATAAATCACATAATTTAATAGTTCAATTAGATAGAGAATTTAAGAATTGTGTTGATTTAAAATTAGTAAATATAAGTTTATGTAATTCTTTTTATAATGTATCGGATAAAAGTCTAGAACATTTAAATTTTTCAATCTTTTATAAAAAAGGAATAAATGGTTTTTTTATATTTAAAACCAGGATTATATAATTTAGATACATTAGCACAAGAAATTAATAGAAAAGCTCGAGCTAAATTAGGAAGTGATTCCGGATTTAGTATTAGAATTTTAAAAAGTGATAGTTCTAATAAAATAAAGATTAGGTTAGCTAATGTCGAACAATTTAAATTTACAGTAAGAAAACCTTTAGGTAAACTGTTAGGAATTAACCCAGATATTGTTACAGCATACGCAGAAGGTAGATCAAACTTAATACCTTTTACACATTTTTATATTTATTGCAATTTAATTGACCCAACAAAAACATTTGAAGCAACTAAAGATACAATTTGTAATTCTAGTATATTAAATATTTTACCATTAAAAAATGTTAAACAATTTGGAACGCAAATAAATTATAATTTAGCTGAATGTGATTTTAAACCTTGTATTCCACATTTCAATAATTTTAAATTAGAAATAAGAAATCACAATGGATATTTAATTGATTTGAATATCTTTCCTGTAATTTATGAATTAGTTATAAGATGTAGAGAGTAATTTTTTCACTATATAAATGAATATAACTGTTGGACCGAGTATATGTTTTGGGTTTGATTTTAAACGTGAGAAAGAAATGAAATTTAACATTAATGATGTAATTACACATATCAAAAATATTGCATTTTCTAATGAAACAACATTTGAGTATGAAACAACAATAGATAAAGAAACTTTAAATGTAGAAAAGATTACTAATTTAATTAGAGAATCTTTAAGATTTTATGAATTAGATGCAGATTTTATCATCGATGATATTAAAAAAATAATAATTGAAATATATACAAATGAAACTAGTAATGAAATAAACGTTGAATTAATCATAAATAAGATAACTAAATATTTTGATGATAGTAATTTTTTTGATAAATAAATGAGTGATAATAAGTGGATAATAACTGGATTATATAATGGAGCATTACTATCAGTTGGAACTGTTGGTTATTCAATGGTATTAAAAAAAAGTATTTAAAATGGGAAGTGTTAATGTTGATAGATTTGATATAAATGATATTTTAAAATTAACGTTAGCAGTTACTTTATCTAATTTAACTATTGATTATTTGGAAAAAGAAAAATATATTCCTCCCATATAAATGCATAATTTGTTTGCTAAATAAATGGCTTCTGCAATTATAACTATTATAGGATCAGCAATTGTTAACGCTTTAGCATTTACTGGTGGTGGTTATTTATTTAAACATATTGATAAAAATAGTTCATTAGGAGAACAAAGAAGACATAACTTAGCATTAGAGAAATATAATAAAGCTGCAGAAGAATATAGAGAAAAGAGACAAAACTATATGGATTACATCAATAAAGAATTATATGATCAGAAGATTTCACATAGAGATTTTCAATCAGTTGATGATGCAATGAGTTTATATAACGCGGTAACCAATAAAGAAAAATTACATCTATACAAACCTAAATTATCAGATTATTATACCCCAAGTAAAGAACAACAGAAATATGAAATAATTTGGATTTTAGGCGGAACTGTTATTGTTATATTTGTTGCTTATAAGTTTACTAATTAGTAATTTTTTTGCTAAATAAATGGATGATAAAGTTGATAATATTGATATTATTCCTCATGATATAAATAAAACTTAATTAAAAACATATTTAGAAAAACAAATATTAGAATTTGAAAGTGACTTAAAGATAAAAAAGAAAAAATATCTAAAATCTAAAATTATATATTATTTGATTATAAGTGGTTCGGTTACAATTAGTTCTGTAATAACATTTCTAGCAATTTTCAGTCCATTAACACCTTTAGCCATATCAATTGGTGTGTTAGGATTAAGTTCAAGTGTTTTAACTGGTATAAGTTCAAAATTAAATATAAAAAGTAATAAAGAAAAAATTAAAACTAATATAAAAGAAATTAATAAATTAAAGAACACACTAGATTATATAATAAGTTTAAATGTTCATATAACAGTTGAAGAACAAGATAAATTATTAAAAGAATTAATAAATTATTAATTTTTTTATTAAATAAATGGTAGATAGTTTTCCAAAAGCTTTCCAATATAATAAATCAATTAAATATAATATTCCAGCAATAGATTTTAATAAAGATATTACATATAGAAATGAAGTTTTAGATTCATTAACTAATTTAGAAATTTATGTTACTGAAACTAATAATTTTAATGCAAAGATGATAAATATATTTCATGTATATTTAATTAATTTTAAAAAATTGAAAGATGAAAAACAATGGTTATTAAAATCTAATATGAAGTATTGGCAGAACCAATTAAATTTTGCTGTTTATTGTGCAACAACAGGTTGTGGAATTAGTTGGAATGATCATTTGAATAATTCTAAATATAAATTAATGCAAAGTTTATTTAGATTTCATACATACTTTCAAATCAGAATAATATTAAATGAATTAGAGTGTGCTTTACCAGGATCTAGATATTTTAAAGAATTAGATAATAATATTAATTTATCTAAGTTTTATAAAATTTGCAATGAATTTAATATAGATATAAATAATTCTGATTTTAGAACAAAAATTGGAACAATAAGATCACTTCCTTGCCCTAAAAAGATTGCAGAATATTGTGCACTTCCCATACCATCTAATAGTTTTTATAATATCTATAGTAATAAATTAGGTTATGGTAAAATAGAAACTAAGGATTTAGAAACATTGAATCAGGTATACAAAGAATAAATCAATCTATTAGAACTTATTTGATATGTATTTTAGGTGCGCAAGTTGAAACAAGATCACCGTTAATTGGAAATTTGAATACATCATTCGATACACAAAAACAATTTAAATTTTATTTGAAGATTCCATACATAATGATAAAAATAGATCGATTCCAGAAAACATTGTAAGATATCAAAATTATTTAGATAAATCACATATTAGATTAAATTATTGTATAGGCCCTAATCTATTAATTATTTCTAATGACTTAGTATTAAAGATGGGAAATATAATTGGTTATAATAATCTAATTAAAACTGCAACAATAAATAATTCATTTGGATTGAATGATATAAATAAAAAGATTATCACTGCTCCAAAATTAATGGAAGGTGAAAAAAATAAAAAACATATTCAATCAACTGAAACTAAAACTAAAAATATTAAATTAAATAATGATTCTAAACCGGATTATAATACATCAAGAAAATGTTAAAACTGATAATATTCAACTTGATATAATTAAAACTAATGATGATAATATATCCCATGAAAATGCTAAATTAGCTTTAACTTGTATAGGAATTGTAATCGGAGGAATATCATATTTTAAATTTTAATTTTTTTATTATGTAAATGGCAGAAGTCGGAGAAGATTTTCCATTGTAAAACGGGGGAAATAATGATGAAGGATATATTGATGATGATTATAATGATGCAGGTGCTAATCTTAATGAAACTAATATTGATAATGATGATGAATCGGCATATAATTCTAATTTAGCAGATAGTGGTTCTAAAGTCCCATCAACAGATGAATTTGATAGAAGAACTAGATCGAGAATACCTACTGAAAATGAAAATCCAGATTTAGTAAAACAAAATTTAGAAAATATTGAATTTATGTATGATTTTCAACGTGTATTTAAAGAATCTGGATATAATATAAATGATAGAGGCGCCAGATATTTAGTAAGAGAATTAAAATCATTAGATGGTGAATATTATTATCATTTGAAAGATGATTATTATATTGATATCTCTTATAAAAAACAAAACAAAATATTAGCAGAATCAACTTTGTTTAGGTTAGACCTATCTAGAATTAAAAGAATAAGAAATCGTTATGAAATAGAAGATGTAACACAAGAAGAAATTATTAAAAATGAAAGAGTATTTAAACAAAGAATTAATGAATTATTTGAAACAATCAAAGATAATCCAGAAACAGAAACAACTTCTGAACAGAATAAAACTTCCAAAACTAGTAAACTTAAATCAAATAAAGTTCCAATTGAAAAACTTTTACCGAATGGATTACTTGATGCAACAGATCAAGAATTAGAAGATTTAGATATATTTTCTGATAAAGCAATAAGAGAAATTTTTAGTATAAGACTTGCATCTGATAAAATTGCGCATGATAAAAGTATAAGAGTTTTAAAATTAGAACTTTAGAAAAAGAATTAACTGATAAAAATAAAGAAATAGAACAATTAAAGTCTGATTTAGATCATCAAGTAATTGATGAAATATATCAATTTTATCTAAGAGGTCCAGAGACACCACGCCAATGGTTTGAAATGCCCAACAGAAAATTCCGATATTCAACACACCTTGGTGAACATTTGAAATCATATAGAAAGCGATGACCTTAGAACTCACCACAATCATAGAACATGTCAATAGCTACAATTTTGTTAAAGCATACTTTTCCGAAATGTTTACGTTTCTCTCATATGCATTTCATCCCTGCTAAGTATAGGGCTATGGTATTCGGCCAGTTTAAAGCTGGAATCAATTTTCAACAGGGTAATCGACAGTGAATTGGGAAAAAGGAAATACGAGGTCTTTACACCCAGCGTGCAAGAATTGTGGACGACACGAGCAAAATGGACGACTAATCATTCTCGATGCGTTTAGTGAAATGGGAAGCGTTTACTATTTCCACAGCGAAATCTTCGGTTTATGGCGACATTTGGTCTATAGCGGCATTGGGGCCACCCGACGGTTGGCGAAAAGGCGAGATTTAGAAAGATATAGCAACTAGCAAATGAGCCAAAAGAGTACCATCCTTGGATCACAAAGTTGATGCTTTCTATATTTCAAAAGAAGTTTGTTGTTGCTTACATTTCAAAAAATCAGGATCGGCCACAATGTCACTGGGTAGGAAGAGTACACGAGGAGGAAGAAAATAATACAAGATCTTTGAACCCGGGACCCTGATAGTAGGTGCATCTATTCAAGGATCTAGCATCGAACAATGGTCACACATTGAACTTGACAAAACTTTTGAGTAGGACTTCTCATTGAATTGCAACCGAGCGATTGTTAGACGAATCGCTGTTCCGCTACAGAGATGAATGGTATACGGTAAATATTATCTTGGTTTTGATTATGAAAAAGTTACCAGTGCAAAGCTTATCACCCTAGAGTTCCTTTCTTGTCTGGATTTAAAGTACGTAAAGTGCTAGAAAAAATCAGTACAGGTAGATTACCTCGAGAATGGTGCCCTAGCCGTGGGGGCCGTCGGCGCATCACAGTTCGCACAGTTTGTTGCTTATGCTATGTTATGATTTAAGCACACGTGCCTAGCCGAAATTAGTTAGAACTGATTTAAAGATCGAAGAATTTTGGGGTTGTTAGAACTCCGGTTACGAAATTAGATAAATAGAATTAGATAAAAATTACTCCACGTGCTAAACCTATTGTACACAAAACACTGCTGACCCCCCACGATGACGTCACTTCTAATAGAGATGATCGTCAAATTAAGGTGGAGTTGCTATAGTTAACAGTGCACCGTATACGAAGTATGAATGCTGAATGGATATTTGGTATTTTTCTGGTAAACTCGATCAAATTCGTTAGGTTTTGTTTACTGAATGTTTTTCATCAAGCACTATAGTAAGTTGAAACGTGAATTCGAAAAAAAAATTAATTCGTATTTGTGTATGTGTGTGATGTGAGAGGATAATAAGCAATAAAAAAGAAGAAAACCATCGATTTGTTGAAGATGAATTTTGAGTCCGCGTAGTAATTTATGTAGCTGTAGGTATGTATGTAATTTACAGAATATCACAATGCACTGTATACATTGAATACCGGTTCTATGTGTTAAAATGTGAATAAATCCTTGAAATCAATAGTTATTTTTGACTGAATTTCTAAAGCGGATTTTCAGACAGAAATACTTACGAATTTCTCGGCCCCGTAAAATTATATTATGTAAACATTTACTACATATTTACATGCATGTGTGGCGAAAATTGTCAATATCTGGGGTGGGTTTGACCACAAAATGTCGGTCTTTGGTGAAATTATATTATGTATTTCGGAATGGCCTTTAGCTGTTCTTTTCTCATTGTTTCTTTTTAGATGTACGTATTCCGGGACGGGGCTGGGTGTTCTGCGGCGATGTTTCGGGATCTTTTCGGCTCAATTTCAATCTGACAGATTTTTGGCAGTCCTGTCAGATTCCAATTTCACGACCTGGGCAGGCCCCCGCGGTGTTGGCCACGCCACATCGCGGTGACATAAGCGATTTTTCGGCGCCTGTCCAGGCCATTCTTTTATCCTCCACCTACCTATTAGTGTGTGTTCTCCTTTTTATATTCGAGACCCAACTTCTTTGATTTTGGGCCGTTTTGGTTCCGTCTCGTCGCCGGAGAATTCTCCAGCCCTGCTCGTGTTTACGCTCGTTTTTACGACGCCGTTCGCTGGCGCCGCCTCACTTCCGTGTGAGCGTTTTCGCGGTGGTGCGGTTAACTCCGGTTTATTTTTAGTAAATATCTCCGTATCGGTCTTATAGTCGTCATTTTTCGCGTTAATCTTAAAATATTATAGAACTTAATTCTATTTCTCGCGTATGAAGTCTTTATTTAGGGTTTTATCATTCGTCACGGTCGAATGATTTCGCGTGCTCTACTTTGTCCGCGGATCGTATCACTGCTCGTCACGCTTGACCAATCACCGCGTGCGTTGACCGCATTAAAACTATAAATTTGGCGCAATCGCGCTCATTGGCAACTTGGCTCTGGCAGAGCCACATTAGAAACTCTTCTTGCTGCCTCTTCGCCGTTTTACGAATCGGACGCTGTAAATCGTACAGATCATGTAAGAAGACAATTTTACTCTCTAATTAAGACACGGGCCTCCGGGTCGTCTGACCCCGGGATCGCTTCAGTGGTTTTTGACATCCCGCCCTCAGTGAGTCCCGAGTGCCGACGCACCCGGGGGTCGTGTAGTCGTCGGCCATGGGCTGCCGATAAACTCGTCACTTACAATCCTGTAAATATTGTAAATTCTCCGTCAGTTCATCGTCTGTTTAAATTCAATCCTCTGACGATGCCAACTTAACGCTCTCGTCGCTGTAATTAGTAATAGTAATAATAATAGTATGGTATATCTTCTGTGCTATTTCCGTAATTTTACTCCGAGATGTCGTTTCTGCTGACCATGAAAATCACCTGTATTCAGTAATTCCTTTTTTGAACGAACGCGCGGTCGTTTCATCTTCTTGACGTCGCCTCTGAATTTCGACTCTTTGAGTTCGCGTCACCGACATTTTGAATTTGGCGCGCAGTCGTTGATTAACGACAACGCTCGTCGTTAACTATTTGACGTTCCGTCGTGTAATTCTTATCGTTGATTGAAGACAACGCTCGTCGTTAACTATTTGACGCTCCGTCGTATAATTCTTATCGTTGATTGAAGACAACGCTCGTCGTTAACTATTTGACGCTCCGTCGTATAATTCTTATCGTTGATTGAAGACAACGCTCGTCGTTAACTATTTGACGCTCCGTCGTATAATTCCTATCGTTGATTAACGACCACGCTCGTCGTTAACTATTTGACGCTCCGTCGTATAATTCTTATCGTTGATTGAAGACAACGCTCGTCGTTGACTATTTGACGCTCCGTCGTATAATTCTTATCGTTGATTAACGACAACGCTCGTCGTTAACTACTTGACGCTTCGTCGTTAACATCTTAATCGTTGATTAGCTTCGACGCTCGTTTACTGAGACCTAAGTTATATTAGATACACACCGGAGTCCGCCGCGCCACCGCTTCTATTTGACGTTCGGTCGTCTCCTTTGTATGCTACCGTACATTGACTGTACCAAGGCTTTGCAAGCCACGAAGGGCACATTCTTTTTATATATCGAAATGTAAATAATCAAGGTGTTTTGCGTGTGGACATGATGTCCCCTTGGCATCAAGAACGATGAACTTTGTATTATAAGAAAATATATATATTTAATAATTCGTACTACATTCCAATCAAACTTCGAATCTTGCGTTTATTTGATTCGCCGGCACTGGAAGGAAGGACGAGGATTTCTGTTTGTTTTCCTGCTGCATCGAACCCATTTAGTTCTACGTGAGGATCGTTCCCCTATTGACCGTCGCTACGGACAACACTTATGCATACGACTAGTTTGACAGATCTGGCATGAGTCGCAATTAGCTCCTGAGATGACGGGGGACAGCTATGTGCGAGAGGGCACTTGGAATGGGGGTAGCCATATCCGCCGAGTAATCAACACTGCGAGTTTCGTCCGAGGAAAGCCCCTAAAGCGGATTACTCTGAGGAGAGCGGGTTGGGGGGTCTGTATTGGCCACACAGATTAAGGCTACGTGGAGTAGGGAGGCGACTGTTTGGAGGAGAGCGTACTGCTTAAGCGCCCTTTTTAGCGACATTTTTTAATAGAGGAACCGATTCTACATATTTTATATCATTTACTTTCCTGGGGAAGACAAGTCTCCTTGCCGTATTCACTACCCGAGTGCGGTCGACCCAGGCGGACCCGTGTAGCGAGCGCCCCGGCACAGCAGAGTGACTACGACTACGCTACCTATGGACAACAGCAGTCACTACCTGAATTACTTTTTTTTTTTAATGTTTACACTACAACCGCTACACATGGAACTGAGTGCAAATGTCTAAGAAATCTCTCTGCTTCGGCAAGACTGGTAACAACGACGTTATAGTATTTTGAAGTGTAAATATTGCAAAAAATGTTACATGTGAGTTCGTGTTTGTTTCATTTCGTGTATCCGCAGTCATTGGACTATCATTTCGTGTATCCGCAGTAACTGGACGTTGACTGTAATGATGTGTTATACATGATTCTTGAAAGTGACATAAGCAAAGAATATATTTACGTATTGACTTTTAACGTACCCGAGTTTATGCCTATATCGAACTTTATTCTTCCATACGGATCAATCGATGACACTTGCTCCGTTCTTTTCTCAAGTAAATGCTCCGCATCACAATTGATTCGAACGTTCCAGAAGTGAATAATGAGTCGCAGCACGAAAACGTGTTTTGCAGCACCCATCACGTCGAGAAAAAAATTTTCTTTTTTATCACAGAATTAATCTGTTCTTGCGATTCGCTATTTAGCCAACCACGTAACTGGCGCACATGGTTCATCCGTCTCAAAATATCTTTCTCGACGCTGGTGTTAGTTTCGTGAAAACGATTGAAATTACGTAGGTATCCGTTGTACGAGTGATTGGATGGCCACCTGTATTATTTACATAATCATGGTTGACAACTGTTCATATTTCAAGTGTCTTAAATAGGGTATATCAATGTCTAGTTTCTTTGTTTTTGGCCGCTGTGATATTTTCCTCGGTTGGTTCTAACAGACGGCCTTCGTTAGGATGAAACATATTCGAAGTGCGTTGATTGCCGTGTTTTGTTACTATCCCAGCCAAGTCACTTATTACAACAGTCGGCTGGTGCTTCATGGAAAGTATCATGTGTACGTGATCTCTCGCCCCTTCTCCACCAAGTAACACCTTAATACCGTAGGCCACTCGATGTGGACATGTTACAGCAAGCCAACCACCTGACAATAAAAATAAAGTCATATTATTCGAACGAACTTTATATTTAAGTTCGGAGAAACAACGAACATTGTTCCTTACCTGATGCTCCTCATAGTTTAACTAACTTTTCATAGTACTATTGTTACCATAGACCTTGCTTTAAAGCATTTTAAGCATACCCGTTTTCGATCCGGTCTTTTTTATTCCGATGCTTCTGCATGCTTTCTGAATGTCTTGTACTGTAATAATAGCGCTTATTCCATCTTGCCATTGTAGGTAAGAATTATTTAGTCATAATCTAGGTCTGTTAACTCCTTTCCACAGTGTCGTACATCAAATGTAATATCTGTTCGGTGGTTATCGTCAATTCATTGTCTTCATCATTGTTGTCGTCTTGGGACATGCAAACAGTTGTATTTTTTGTACTCTGTATTTACAGCGGTATCACCGCTTCTACTTTTACGATCCATGGCGCCCAGTTACTAAAGTTTGGGGCTACTATCTTGTTTGCCATGCAACCTTAAATATGTACAAACGATTGCTGTAGCCACTATTTGAGATAAATGTGGCTACCTTCTAATGTTGAAAATGCTACCTTTGCTTGATTGATTGATTATATCAGTTTCCACTTGCGATTAAAACGAATCAATATTTGCATCATCCGTGCAGTCGTCTGTTGGCTCTAATTCTGCAGCTGCAATAGAAAATAACGCGGATGAATGACGTCCGTTGGTAGAAACAAACATATTTGTCTGATCTGCTAAAACTTGATTTATGCCTTACCATTGAGCCTGTTGGTTGAGTTTTATGTTCGATGTTTCCTCTATGATTGACACCAAACGACCTACTGCTGTATGATTCTGAAATTATAAGACATAAAATTTCATGAACAATAGAATTAACAAAGTCATATTTGAACTTTACAGTGAGGTTGATACTTACCATCAAACCAGCTCGTAACCACAGACATAAACGAGTCGACAACAACAAACTGCCGTCGAAGATATGAATTCCCTCATCGTGCTCCTGATATCAAAACCAATGACCTCATTGTCGACATTGCCGAACGTATACTTCAATATCTTAAAAAAACAGTGTCATTGAACATTATATGATTAGATAAGACAACATTTTAAATGCATGATTTTCGACTCAATTAAATAAATCCATTAAATAATCCAATCAAAATAACTTATGTGAATGGCAATAATATCGACAATTTCCCCGCGAAACGTAAATCTGTGTTCGTGCAGTTCACATCCACATTTATGGCAACGATTTTTGCGAAGTCTAATCTGCGTGATTTGGCTTGGGGATTGTACATGTCCCGGGATAACCGGGATTCGCTTGTAATTGCGTAAATAATGTGACAATTCGTCCAAAAGTTGACCCTGTGGCGGGTATGAATTGTCGATGGAATGGTCAGCGTCTTGGTGTCCAGATTATTGGATTTCACGTCGGTGAATGCCAGATTTGATTGCAATGAAAACCACTTTGCAATAGACTTGTGGATACAGCCTTTCCTGATGAGCATTTACAATTTAATTGTTATGCTTTCCGATCGAACGAAATGACACATCTACCATGCCGACTCCATGATCGTATTTCTCCGCAAAATATTGACATATGGATAAAGCGTTCACTTCTCATCCATACACTGATCAATGGAGCCTTTTTTGCAATGCCAACTGTGAACGCACTGGACAAGCATTTTTGCTATCTATTCCAATAATTTATCTATGTGCAAGTGACTCTAAACTGTCGTTTTTTAACTGTGTATTTACATATGGAAGGGCGTGAGTAGCACTTTTGACGTGTGGACTCTGGTATGCATTATTGCCACCTCGTGCAGACGCTTCTGATGCCGAGATGCACGTGTCGTTTTCGCAACTGAACATTGCAGGCGGCGATGCCCTTGCAATCACATGGATGGGGTATCCCGCTCCGTGCATAGAATTCGCGATCAAAAATATTCCCCGATTGGGGTCGACACCCGGGGTGGTGTCTGTTGGAATCAATAATTGCAGGTGAATGCTGTGCCATATGCTTCTTTATATTTTTTCTATACCTAATGGTAGCATTGCAATGTGTAAATTTCACATTGTCCCATTTAGGGTTCGGCATTTCATTGACGGATACGACTGTTTCTAAGCGCGGATTCGGTACTTCGTTGGATACGACTGCTGCAGAGCGTGGGTTCGGCATTTCATTGACGGATACGACTGTTTCTAAGCGCGGATTCGGTACTTCGTTGGATACGACTGCTGCAGAGCGCGGATTCGGTACTTCGTAGACGGATACGACTTCTGCAGAGCGCGGATTCGGTACTTCGTTGACGGATACGACTGCTGAAGAGCGCGGATTCGGTACTTCGTTGACGGATACGACTGCAGCAGAGCGCGGATTTGGTACTTCGTTGACGGATACGACTGTTTTATTACATACGGCTAGATGTGTTTCGATATTTTCTCTCCGCGATATGATGGCCAAACACTCGGAGCAATGAAAATGGTCATGTCCACTTTGGTTTCGGCAACAAACATGATGGCATGCGAGTATAAGTATATCTAGCAAAAGCAAAAAAAACAGAAAAAGAATAAAAAGCAATAATAATACATCGCTTTCATCGTTGGTAGCCTTATATTCAAGAAATGCATAGTTCAGTTTACCTCTGTACAAAAACGCTGATTTTCTATGGCATAAGCTCCACGCCATCAGATTACTTGCCTTGTCCACACTGCAGAGGATATTACAAAAGAGCAAGTTTGTGGCGACACTGTGGAAAATGTCCGGCGAAACCAGTTAGCCATTCCAAAAAGAGAGTTCGAGTGCAGACGGAAGCTGCATCAATGTTACCTGGTTGTCAAGATGAGGCTTAGCTGAATTACTTGATACATTGCAGCATGATGATGTATCAATGGTTGCTAAAACAGATGTCCTGAAAAAAGATGTCGCAAAAAGGTCATTGTCCAAACACAATAGAAAAAAAAACAAGTTTTCTTCATTAAAAAAGCATATGAGGTTACTTGGTAGGCTTGTGCTTAAACTGCGAGAGATTTCAGATATTGTCCTGTACTGATGTTATACGGCCATGTAGCTTTGATGACATTGTAAGAGCAGTAAAGGAAATGGCAGGATTTTGATCCACAACATGGTGTCTACAAGGTGCCATCTTTAGCTTAAGCAGTTGGTCATGCTCTTGGGAGAGGCACTAGTTATCAAGTTCATAAAAACTCATGAAGATGAATATGAATATGAATGTGAAAAACACCTGTGCAAAGAACTAACACATATCAGCGTTATCGGTAAGTGGGGTAGCCATGTGCCAGTTATTTTGACACAAACTGTGACGAAGTATAATGATATTTTGATTGATCTGCGGTCCGTGGTGAGAGTCTCCGACAGAAATCCATACATATTTGCACGCCCATATGGTGCATCATTGAATGAAATTCGTGGTGCTGATTGTTTGCGATTGTATGCACATGAATGCGGGGCTAAGAAGCCAGAGTTATTGACATCCACAAGATTGCGAAAACACATGGGTACTATGTCGCAGATTTTAAATTTGAAAAACCATGAATTGGATCTCCTGGCTCGGTATATGGGTCACGATATCAGGCGCGGATACAGGGGGTGGGTTCCTTGGGTTCGAACCCACCCCTTTTTGGACAAGTGCCCTTTTTAAAAACGCGCTGCTGAAAAATCCGGTGCTCGCACGTCGGCTATTTGCCGCCTCGCGTTGTCCGGTGTCTATGTCCGGGGCCGCGTTCCGGTACGCAACATGGCAACTCTCGCTAGCTGAAGTTATAAGAAATTTTTTTATTAACTTTCTCTGAATATGCCGCCAAAAGAAAGATATGGAAAACGAAAAAAGCAGGAAAATGTTGCGGCGGCGTCGAAAACTGCAAAAATTACAGATTTGTTCAGGTAAAGATAGTGATCAGATGGAAATTTTGACGTTAAAACACGACAGAATTCGTTCGTCGAACGAAGGCCATATTACTACTAGTAGGCCTACTGTCCGTCACACCTACTCTCCGTGCGACGTTTTGGTCCGTAATTTCATTAGTAAACCGTTTATCTACCTTTATTACACATCAATTTGTTAAGTGGGGACTTAGAAATTTAGAAATAAACACCAATTTTTACTAAAGGTGTTTTTGTTGTCATTTATGAGCGATAGTTTACTCAGCATACGCTCGTGTAATGCTGAAAAACTCCGCGGACGCTCGGAAACGTTACAGTGACGTCATTACCTGCTCGTTAGCATATCAAAATACAGTAGGTGGCGCCACGTAATGGGCCATAAATGCAGATTTTCAGCATCACGCGAGCGTATGCCAGGTAAACTATCGCTGACAGATAAAAATACAAACAAATCTATGACACTTCATCATTTATTTCTGAATGCAAATTCCTTACTGAACAAATTGATGCATAATTTTTAGAGATGAACCGATTATTCACGTAATTACGGACCAAAACGTCGCACGGAGAGCAGGTGTGACAGACAGTAGTCTGTAAGAACTTCGTCCACCCATCATAACTGATGTATTTGGCGGCACTAGAATGGATTATGATTCCGATGAGAATTTATCAGGGGCACATTATTTTCATAACAAGGTCATTCTCATTTCGAACGGGTGAATGTTCTTTATTTTGATGAGGGCACCTAATTTTTCCTGCGGATCCAAATTTCAGAAAAGGGCCCTGCACCATATGTACTGATATAGGGGCACATAATTTTAACCCATGTTTCCGAATCTATAAAAGGGCACTGAAAATGTGGTAGATGTGTGAAAATGTGGTATTACGATAATGCATAAGAGCCTATTATAAATTTCTTTATGTAGATCTGGTGTTGACGGCTGTCGAACCTGTTATTGTACATCCCGATGCAGAACCTGTAGAACATATTGATGCGGCATTGGAGGAACATGTACCTCGCATAGGGTCAATATGCTCATTGGCACACTGTCTACGATATTTGTTTTGATGCAAAAAGGGCACTTAAAATGCGATAAATATACTGATAGGGGCACATAGTTCTCACCCGCGTTTTCTTATCTTAAAACAGGGCACTGAAAATGTGCCAAAAGTGTTTTTACGTATTACGAATTTGCATAAGAGCCTATTATCAATTTCTTTATGTAGATCTGGTGTGACGGCTGTCGAACCTGTTATTGTACGTCCCGATGCGGAACCTGTAGAACATATTGATGCGGCATTGGAGGAACATGCACCTCTAGGGTAAATATGCTCATCGGCAGATACACCTTCCTGTGATATTTGCATTGATACAAAAAGGGCAGTTTCAATATGATAAGCATGCTGACAGGGGTACACAAGTATCATAATATTTTCATATTCTGTAGATCTGGTGCGGCAGTGGTTGTTGAATCTGACAACTTTTTAGACCACGATGAATCGTCAGAGGGACATGATGTCATCAATGAAGAAATGGAGGGTGATGAGAACAACAACTCAATCGGCCATATGATAGGTATAATTTACCTTAACATTCAGAATATTTGTCATAGCATGACATCAGCTATTCTATGCAAATCTAAAAAGTAACGCATGCAACCATTATTCAACATATGATTAAATAATACTAAATACCAATAATTTCCTTTTTAGAT
Organism: Tubulanus polymorphus; assembly: GCF_964204645.1. Classification (NCBI taxonomy): domain Eukaryota; kingdom Metazoa; phylum Nemertea; class Palaeonemertea; order Tubulaniformes; family Tubulanidae; genus Tubulanus; species Tubulanus polymorphus. Next base: position 7,259,334 of record NC_134036.1, read on the forward strand.
GAAGGTGCCAAAGATGTTGGAACCTTTGTAGAAAGATTTGAAGGACTACAAAAATGGATAACGTAGAGAAAGCTGCTTATTTGGACAATGATTTCATACCGGGAAACAACTACGAATTTAAACATCAATTGATCCACAAGCCGTCGAAACAACGATACATTACATTGAGATTCTAGAGAAGTTGGCTTTCTGATTATCCATGGTTAGTCTTTTCGCCAGCATTGCAGGGCGGTCTCTGCAAGTATTGCGTTATGTTTCTTCCTACTTTGATGTATGTATATGAGGTAATTGTTATTTCACTGCTTTTGTGGTAGTCATGGGGCGAGTACCTGGGAACTAAAACGTAGGAAGGGTGCTTTCTTCATGACTTCCTAGAGGCAGTGGTTTAATTGTTACCACTAAAATCTTGTTTGGTAAACCGTAATTGTTGACTCTGTAGGCCTAATGTCTAGATAATCTTGTATGTCATATTTACACAAACAAGTGAATTATCCAAATAGATTTATTCCATTCGTATCATATACGTATATAAGCATATATTAAGTTTTCTCTTGTTGTTCAATCGATTTGGGACCGTTCCATAGATGTAAGGCGTGAGTTATGCTTTGACTAATTTTAATTCGCAATTGTGAACTGGATGATGAGGCATTCTTCGTATTTTGTCAGATGATCATTTCTATTTTTGGGACAACAGGTTGCAGTAAGCTGGAATTTTCGTACCTGAAAAGAAAAATTCCGTGCAAGTATTTTTCTATAACATATTCGGGATTCGAACTCAATAGCACTGCAAACAGATTAACTAGCGACACTGGGTCGTCAAAATTTGAATTAAGATCAAAATTATTTGGGATTCGAACCTAATAGAAACTACAGCGACGCTGGAGCCATTCACATGTTATTGAAGTTCTGACATGTAGTGACGCCTGCGCACTCGACTGTTTTCTGGACTTAGAGAATTTTGATGGTAAGCGATTTTTTCTACCGGCCACAGTTAGGTTTCGCTCTGCGCATGTTCTGAATATACCGGAAGTAAACAAACCGTGACGTACGCGGAAGTAAAGTTCAGCACATGTAAGTCGCAATTGTAATTAATTCTTTTTCTCTCTTTCTTCTACATGAAATACGTGTGCCACAAATGATGTTTTTTCATGTCAAATGTATTTTGGACAAAAAGGAAGATCCAATACTCATCTGGTAGTCATCTCTTGACCGATGAGGGATTGCGGTCCTTGAAAATAAATTCCTATGTCATATATGTTACTACTAGTGAGTAAGTAGTGTGTTGTTTCGGAAGATCTTAAAACTTTTGTTTGTATTAATTAGTATCTCATACAGTTCTAGACAACATGTATGGTTACTGGATAATAAATCATCCCATGCGCATTTTTTCATTGAACTTCATATCAATATCTTTTGCTCTTTATTCAGGTGATAAACATGGCCCTAGCCCTTGAAGCTGAAAAAAGTATGTATGACTGTACGGTTATTGATTCTTATATAATAACTCCGATTGTCGCAGGAAACAAATCACGATACAAATATAGTCTATTCAAGAAAGTATGTAGTACTTTGATACATCTGAGCATCTGATTTTAAAAAAGCTCAAGCACTGAAGAATATTAAGTAAGAAATCATTATGAAAACTGCGTTATTCTCTATCGATGTCAATGTATTATGTATAATTTCCAAACTATTTCTCATCTCAATGTAATGTCTTACTTGACTTACTGAGCCACAGCCCTTGGTAGACATGACATTGATGATATTGAATGGTCCATAATCGAACTGCCTCACCAGAAACAACTTGATGGGCATAGTTGTGGCGTGCTGACTATTTTGGTAGGATTGATTTGTTTAATTTCAATATTATTGATTATTGTTTAACAAATTTCATTCAATTACATATGTGTATTCAACAGTATGCTGGCAGTGTTCTTCAAGGTACCGACACGACCCATATTTCAACAGATTTCAACTCTTTTTATAAAACTTAAGAATAGATCGTGTTTGGTTAGGTCGGAACATCGGGGTGCATTAATTATGTGGCTGGTGAAAGGATCACGCTGTTACTTTATGATACTCCCGAGTACTTTCTATAAAAAGAAAAACAGAAGTATGGGCAGACATTGTTGTTTTGCTTTATCCCGTATTGTAATAAAATTAGTATAACAGTTATAGAATGATTTAAAGAATGATAATTGATCATAATGAAGTTCCGAATCGGAAGTATTTTTAAAAATTCAAAAAAGAAACAATGTGCATTAACGTAATTTGAGACGAATACTAAAGTTTTGAAAATATATTTAATTTGAGTATCCTGGATGTTAATACGGGATATCGACAAATTCAAGTTCTTGAATTACTCGTTTGATGGCGCTAGTCAGAACCGGAAATTGGAACCTAAATTCGCCATGCTCTAGTTCATTTACAATGAAAATCTCTCGCCTACCGCTACGTAAGATAATATAAAACCTCACTGCAAAGGCTAGAAATCACTATAAATGTCCTAAAATTAAAAAAAAAAAACATTTTTCCACGGCTAACGATGCAATGACTGGTTGCCAGGTATCACATGGTGGCAGCACTTGACGGCCCAATTTTAATTGTTGGTTCGAGTCCTGGTACTTTTCATATTTTTATTATGAATCTACGAGTGTAGTCCTTCTAAAATCAATTTTATTTCATAATATATTTTCATATTAAAATCAGTGTAGATTATATTTCATATAATAATCAGTGTAGCCTGCAATTAATTCACCTCAGAGTCTTGAACTCAACAACTAAATGATGACACCCGGCACCAGTCATTACTTGCATTAGCTGCTTCCAGCGTTATCGCTAAATTTGTGATTGTTGGTAGTTCTTTGACATTTCAAGTGATCTTTAGCGTTCGAAGTGAGGTTTTATCGAATTCATCACATTGTCGGGATATCATATTTAAAGGATTTAAATGCGTGCCGATGTATGATAAGTAAAATATCGCTAACTAAAACGTTGAAGCGATAGATTTTTATTGCAAATGAACTAGTACATAAGGTATTTCGGTTATATTTTGAATTCATTTCCAGGTTAAATTCAGCACCATTCTCGCGAGCCATTTTTGCGAGATTATCAACAACCCGGAAGTAAAATCCAAGTCAAATGTGGTTATTCGTGCTATTATCGGAGATTTCACAATGTCTGACTATTGTGTTGTGGTTGGTCACAATAGCAAAGGGGGACATAAGTTCCCTACCAAGAAAAACCTGTATAAGGAATGGTGTGTAGCAATAAAAAGAGCCGATAATACTGACAAAAGAAAATTATGGTCGCCTGGTCAACGTAGCTTTGTTTGTCACAAGCACTTTAAACCAGCTGATCACAGAAAAACGGGACTTTTAGGTTAGTTTAAATTTGCATGAGAAATCAATATGCTGACAATCTACCACGAAGCTCTTTTATACGTGTTGCTCAAATTTCAATTTCAGAGGAAAGGAAAATCTTGAAACCAGACGCTGTTCCCTCAGTCGTTGCGTTCAAAGAAAAACTAAACCAGCACAAAAAAAGATCAACAGATAATAGGGGAAAACGTGCTGCAAAGCAAATGAAGGTTATGAAAGATAATCGTTATACTAGACATTTTTTTAATTCATGTGAATTAAAAAGAATGGTGATCAGATTTTATTCTTGGCAACATATTGCACGTCCAATACATCCAAATTCCGGCTGAATATATAGAAACTGTATGAAATAATTCAGCCTTTACCGATTGTTATGCATATGCATATCTTACTAGTTTTACATGTAGATGTGTCTCATGTTACTCTGTGTTAAGAATGGAATTTTATCCCTAGGAATATACGTTTTCAAGTCATTATCGTTTTAAGGGTGTAATTTTGTAGAAACGATCAAGTGAGACGTTTTTTTCGGTTGTTTTTTACGTCAGTAGCTTAATCGTACGTGGACCAATAGTTCTAGTACACATATTATTAGAATCACATTCACAAGTGCAGTAATTCCTTGAAATAATGTAACAGGCTTTTATGAAAGTGAATGTTTTTAAGTGAGTCAAGAGTAGGTATACAACATCTGAAATTGTATATTGTTTTACTGAAAATCAACGTTTGAGTATGAATAATAAAGATATGAATATTTCATGAATGCGCTCACCTCAATCGCTTCTTCCAACGTATTCAACTCTCCTTTTCTTCAGCCAGTACGGTCGACGAATGACACATTTGGTGCCTTATTTTATACATTTGGACTCATTGAAATAAGCTTATGATTGCACAGCTTAATATATATTGAAACTTCTACCGAAGTTTTGTTATGGTAAATCGATTCGTATCTGGCACTTCAAATCGTTCCACCTGCATCACTATGTACTCTCACAGAGCCGTGAATGAATTGTTTTTCCAATCGGTCCTCAGAATTGTTTTTCTTCACTCGTATCGCGTCATATTGATCGTCATCTGGTCATCACTGACAGTTGCATGAAAAACTATATAACGATATAGGAAGCTCTATGTAGATTATTCTCTCATGAATTTTGCACTTCAGATATATAATACACTATTTGTTTTTCTGTTCAGGATTATTAACTCGCTCGGTGTTAACGTCAGTGCATCAATCCTGAGTGGAAACGGGTGAAATATGAAACTTTTTCGTCTGATGTAATAACTGAATATTCGGGACCCAAAATGACATAGTTTAGTAAGGAACGCATTCAACCATGTTAAATTAAAGATCGGGCTTGATTCGGAGACATATTAGACTTACATAACTGCGGAACTGGATTCCCAGTCATCTTGAGTGCATATAGTGAAACTGGATTCCGATCCCGCTCTTTATCTTGGAACGGGATTCGGAGTAAAACCAATACATTAAAACTGTGGAAGTGGATCGCGAATCATTTTAAACAGTTAAACCGTGGGGTTGTATTTAGATTCGAGCCATATCGTGGAACTGGATCCCGATCAAAAATAACTGACAAACTCACCATGACAACTATGGAACTAGACCCAAATTCCAATTACACCAACCAGATGAACAACTTGATTCAGATTAAAATAACATTACGATAAGTGTGGAATCCAAATTGAAAAAAAATCATATATCCAATGAACTGGATTCATTTAATATTTTTGATCATTTCAATTATTGTGGATCTTTTTCAAATTAGTCGAATTGAAACTGAATCTTTAGAATCAATGTTCACGCTCAATTGTGAAAACCCTAGAAAATGTGTTCAGTTGCGAATGTCACATCAGACAACATAGATGTACTTTTCAACATGTAGGTTTAACTGCCAACCAACAGCCATAACATAGGTAAACCAAAAACTGTGTTCTCTGCGAATTTCTCATCCTCGATAGTGTCAACGATTCAGTGAAATAGGTATTAGTCGTGACGACCTTCTCATTCACGATGGGTCATTTGATTCAATATGATAAGATCACGAGTTAATAGTAATGACTTGTTTATCATTCTCAATAACTTTTTCGCAACGATGATTTTGTTCAATTCAAATCATTTACTAAATGACGACCATCGCAATCTCGATGGATTTAAAGATTCAAGAAGACGGTTTGAGGATCTCTTGTGATGGTTTAAACTGTTTAATAAATTTAACTTAAATAACCATGAAAAATCTTAGTACTCCTAAAACAGCTGCTGAAGTTCGGAACATATGTTGTTTGACGTTGGTGATATACGATACCAATTTGAGTACGTTTGAGTGATGGAGATAAAGAGAATTGAAACCAATTGAAACATCGTCATTATTTCAATAGTTCGATCAAACATTATTTCTCTCTACATTAATTGCTATTGTTGTTCGCACCGTTGTAGACGTACACGCTGTTCATCAGGTTCGAATCCTTGCTGGGGGTTGGACTCTCTATACCAGGGAAACAGTTTAA
>NC_134036.1:7265433-7480162 GCF_964204645.1 Tubulanus polymorphus
AGTGTGCCGGCGGTGGTTGTTCGAAAACGACTAAGTGCTGACCGGGCCATGATCAGCGTTACGACCCGGTGCAGTGAGGGAGGGAGGAGGCACTAGGACAGTCGTCCGCCCGTTAATTCAGTGTGCCGGCGGTGGTTGTTCGAAAAACGACTAAGTGCTGACCGGGCCTTGATCAGCGTTACGACCCGGCACCGGTCAGGGAGGGAGGGAGGGAGGCAGTAGGTCGGTCGTCCGTCCGTTCGTCACTGTGCCGGCGGTGGTAGTTCGAAAAACGACTAAGTGCTGACCGGCCTTGATCAGCGTTACGACCCGGAGCATTGAGGGAGGGAGGGAGGCAGTAGGTCGGTCGTCCGTCCGTTTGTCAGTGTGCCGGCAGTGATGGTTGTTCGAAAAAATGACTAAGGGCTGACCGGGCCTTGATCAGCGTTACGACCCGGCCGCTGGTCAGGGCGGGAGGGAGGAGGCAGTAGGTCGGTCGTCCATCCGTTCGTCAGTGTGCCGGCGGTGGTAGTTCGAAAAACGACTAAGTACTGACCGGGCCTAGATCAGCGTTACGACCCGGTGCAGTGAGGGAGGGTGGGAGGCAGTAGGTCGGTCGGCCGTCCGGTCGTCAGTGTGCCGGCGGTGGTTGTTCGAAAAACGACTAAGTGCTGACCGGGCCATGATCAGCGTTACGACCCGGTGCAGTGAGGGAGGGAGGGAGGAACTAGGACAGTCGTCCGCCCGTTAGTCAGTGTGTCGGCGGTTGTTGTTCGAAAAACGACTAAGTGCTGACCGGGCCATGAACAGCGTTACGACCCGGCACCGGTCAGGAAGGGAGGGAGGGTGGCAGTAGGTCGGTCGTCCGTTCGTTGGTCAGTGTGCCGGCGGTGGTAGTTCGAAAAACGACTAAGTGCTGACCGGGCCTTGATCAGCGTTACGACCCGGTGCAGTGAGGGAGGGAGGGAGGCAGTAGGTCGGTCGTCCGTCCGTTCGTCAGTGTGCCGGCGGTGGTAGTTCGAAAAACGACTAAGTGCTGACCGGGCCATGAACAGCGTTACGACCCGGCACCGGTCAGGAAGGGAGGGAGGGTGGCAGTAGGTCGGTCGTCCGTTCGTTGGTCAGTGTGCCGGCGGTGGTAGTTCGAAAAACGACTAAGTGCTGACCGGGCCTTGATCAGCGTTACGACCCGGTGCAGTGAGGGAGGGAGGGAGGCAGTAGGTCGGTCGTCCGTCCGTTCGTCAGTGTGCCGGCGGTGGTTGTTCGAAAAACGACTAAGTGCTGACCGGGCCTTGATCAGCGTTACGACCCGGTGCAGTGAGGGAGGGAGGGAGGGTGGCAGTAGGTCGGTCGTCCATCCGTTCGTCAGTGTGCCGGCGGTGGTAGTTCGAAAAACGACTAAGTGCTGACCGGGCCTTGATCAGCGTTACGACCCGGAGCAGTGAGGGAGGGAGGGAGGTAGTAGGTCGGTCGTCCGTTCGTTCGTCAGTGTGCCGGTGGTGGTTGTTCGAAAAACGACTAAGTGCTGACCGGGCCTTGAATCAGCGTTACGACCCGGCACCGGTCAGGGAGGGAGGGAGGGAGGCAGTAGGTCGGTCGTCCGTCCGTTCGTCATTGTGCCGGCGGTGATTGTTCGAAAAACGACTAAGTGCTGACCGGGCCTTAATCAGCGTTACGACCAGGCACCGGTCAGGGAGGGAGGGAGGGAGGCAGTAGGTCGGTCGTCCATCCGTTCGTCAGTGTGCCGGCGGTGGTAGTTCGAAAAACGACTAAGTGCTGACCGGGCCTAGATCAGCGTTACGACCCGTTGCAGTGAGGGAGGGAGGGAGGCAGTAGGTCGGTCGTCCGTCCGGTCGTCAGTGTGCCGGCGGTGGTTGTTCGAAAACGACTAAGTGCTGACCGGGCCATGATCAGCGTAACGACCCGGTGCAGTGAGGGAGGGAGGGAGGCACTAGGACAGTCGTCCGCCCGTTAGTCAGTGTGTCGGCGGTTGTTGTTCGAAAAACGACTAAGTGCTGACCGGGCATGAACAGCGTTACGACCCGGCACCGGTCAGGAAGGGAGGGAGGGTGGCAGTAGGTCGGTCGTCCGTCCGTTCGTCAGTGTGCCGGCGGTGGTTGTTCGAAAAACGACTAAGTGCTGACCGGGCCATGATCAGCGTAACGACCCGGTGCAGTGAGGGAGGGAGGGAGGCACTAGGACAGTCGTCCGCCCGTTAGTCAGTGTGTCGGCGGTTGTTGTTCGAAAAACGACTAAGTGCTGACCGGGCCATGAACAGCGTTACGACCCGGCACCGGTCAGGAAGGGAGGGAGGGTGGCAGTAGGTCGGTCGTCCGTCCGTTCGTCAGTGTGCCGGCGGTGGTTGTTCGAAAACGACTAAGTGCTGACCGGGCCTTAATCAGCGTTACGACCCGGCACCGGTCAGGGAGGGAGGGAGGGAGGCAGTAGGTCGGTCGTCCGTCCGTTCGTCAGTGTGCCGGCGGTGGTTGTTCGAAAAACGACTAAGTGCTGACCGGGCCTTGATCAGCGTTACGACCCGGAGCAGTGAGGGAGGGAGGGAGGCAGTAGGTCGGTCGTCTGTCCGTTCGCCAGTGTGCCGGCGGTGGTTGTTCGAAAAACGACTAAGTGCTGACCGGGCCTTGATCAGCGTTACGACCCGGAGCATTGAGGGAGGGAGGGAGGGAGTAGGTCGGTCGTCCGTCCGTGTGTCAGTGTGCCGGCAGTGATGGTTGTTCGAAAAACGACTAAGGGCTGACCGGGCCTTAATCAGCGTTACGACCCGGCGCTGGTCAGGGAGGGAGGGAGGGAGGCAGTAGGTCGGTCGTCCGTCCGTTCGTCATTGTGCCGGCGGTGATAGTTCGAAAAACGACTAAGTGCTGACCGGGCCTTGATCAGCGTTACGACCCGGTGCAGTGAGGGAGGAGGGAGGAACTAGGACAGTCGTCCGCCCGTTAGTCAGTGTGTCGGCGGTTGTTGTTCGAAAAACGACTAAGTGCTGACCGGGCCATGAACAGCGTTACGACCCGGCACCGGTCAGGAAGGGAGGGAGGGTGGCAGTAGTCGGTCGTCCGTTCGTTGGTCAGTGTGCCGGCGGTGGTAGTTCGAAAAACGACTAAGTGCTGACCGGGCCTTGATCAGCGTTACGACCCGGTGCAGTGAGGGAGGGAGGGAGGGAGGCAGTAGGTCGGTCGTCCGTCCGTTCGTCAGTGTGCCGGCGGTGGTAGTTCGAAAAACGACTAAGTGCTGACCGGGCCATGAACAGCGTTACGACCCGGCACCGGTCAGGAAGGGAGGGAGGGTGGCAGTAGGTCGGTCGTCCATCCGTTCGTCAGTGTGCCGGCGGTGGTAGTTCGAAAAACGACTAAGTGCTGACCGGGCCTTGATCAGCGTTACGACCCGGTACAGTGAGGGAGGGAGGGAGGCAGTAGGTCGGTCGTCCGTCCGTTCGTCAGTGTGCCGGCGGTGGTTGTTCGAAAAACGACTAAGTGCTGACCGGGTCATGATCAGCGTTACGACCCGGTGCAGTGAGGGAGGGAGGGAGGGAGGCAGTAGGTCGGTCGTCCATCCGTTCGTCAGTGTGCCGGCGATGGTTGTTCGAAAAACGACTAAGTGCTGACCGGGCCTTGATCAGCGTTACGACCCGGTGCAGTGAGGGAGGGAGGGAGGCACTAGGACAGTCGTCCGCCCGTTAGTCAGTGTGCCGGCGGTGGTTGTTCGAAAAACGACTAAGTGCTGACCGGGCCTTGATCAGCGTTACGACCCGGTGCAGTGAGGGAGGGAGGGAGGCACTAGGACAGTCGTCCGCCCGTTAGTCAGTGTGCCGGCGGTGGTTGTTCGAAAAACGACTAAGTGCTGACCGGGCCTTGATCAGCGTTACGACCCGGCACCGGTCAGGGAGGGAGGGAGGGAGGCAGTAGGTCGGTCGTCCGTCCGTTCGTCACTGTGCCGGCGGTGGTAGTTCGAAAAACGACTAAGTGCTGACCGGGCCTTGATCAGCGTTACGACCCGGAGCATTGAGGGAGGGAGGGAGGGAGGCAGTAGGTCGGTCGTCCGTCCGTTTGTCAGTGTGCCGGCAGTGATGGTTGTTCGAAAAAATGACTAAGGGCTGACCGGGCCTTGATCAGCGTTACGACCCGGCGCTGGTCAGGGCGGGAGGGAGGGAGGCAGTAGGTCGGTCGTCCATCCGTTCGTCAGTGTGCCGGCGGTGGTAGTTCGAAAAACGACTAAGTGCTGACCGGGCCTAGATCAGCGTTACGACCCGGTGCAGTGAGGGAGGGAGGGAGGCAGTAGGTCGGTCGTCCGTCCGGTCGTCAATGTGCTGGCGGTGGTTGTTCGAAAAACGACTAAGTGCTGACCGGGCCATGATCAGCGTTACGACCCGGTGCAGTGAGGGAGGGAGGGAGGAACTAGGACAATCGTCCGCCCGTTAGTCAGTGTGTCGGCGGTTGTTGTTCGAAAAACGACTAAGTGCTGACCGGGCCATGAACAGCGTTACGACCCGGCACCGGTCAGGAAGGGAGGGAGGGTGGCAGTAGGTCGGTCGTCCGTTCGTTGGTCAGTGTGCCGGCGGTGGTAGTTCGAAAAACGACTAAGTGCTGACCGGGCCTTGATCAGCGTTACGACCCGGAGCATTGAGGGAGGGAGGGAGGCAGTAGGTCGGTCGTCCGTCCGTTTGTCAGTGTGCCGGCAGTGATGGTTGTTCGAAAAACGACTAAGGGCTGACAGGGCCTTAATCAGCGTTACGACCCGGCGCTGGTCAGGGAGGGAGGGAGGGAGGCAGTAGGTCGGTCGTCCATCCGTTCGTCAGTGTGCCGGCGGTGGTAGTTCGAAAAACGACTAAGTGCTGACCGGGCCTTGATCAGCGTTACGACCCGGTGCAGTGAGGGAGGGAGGGAGGCAGTAGGTTGTTCGTCCGTCCGTTCGTCAGTGTGCCGGCGGTGGTTGTTCGAAAAACGACTAAGTGCTGACCGGGCCTTGATCAGCGTTACGACCCGGTGCAGTGAGGGAGGGAGGGAGGCAGTAGGTCGGTCGTCCGTCCGTTAGTCAGTGTGTCGGCGGTTGTTGTTCGAAAAACGACTAAGTGCTGACCGGGCCATGAACAGCGTTACGACCCGGCACCGGTCAGGAAGGGAGGGAGGGTGGCAGTAGGTCGGTCGTCCGTCCGTTCGTCAGTGTGCCGGCGGTGGTTGTTCGAAAAACGAATAAGTGCTGACCGGGCCTTAATCAGCGTTACGACCCGGCACCGGTCAGGGAGGGAGGGAGGGAGGCAGTAGGTCGGTCGTCCATCCGTTCGTCAGTGTGCCGGCGGTGGTTGTTCGAAAAACGACTAAGTGCTGACCGGGCCTTGATCAGCGTTACGACCCGGAGCAGTGAGGGAGGGAGGGAGGCAGTAGTTCGGTCGTCTGTCCGTTCGCCAGTGAGCCGGCGGTGGTTGTTCGAAAAACGACTAAGTGCTGACCGGGCCTTGATCAGCGTTACGACCCGGAGCATTGAGGGAGGGAGGGAGGGAGTAGGTCGGTCGTCCGTCCGTTTGTCAGTGTGCCGGCAGTGATGGTTGTTCGAAAAACGACTAAGGGCTGACCGGGCCTTAATCAGCGTTACGACCCGGCGCTGGTCAGGGAGGGAGGGAGGGAGGCAGTAGGTCGGTCGTCCGTCCGTTCGTCATTGTGCCGGCGGTGATAGTTCGAAAAACGACTAAGTGCTGACCGGGCCTTGATCAGCGTTACGACCCGGTGCAGTGAGGGAGGGAGGGAGGAACTAGGACAGTCGTCCGCCCGTTAGTCAGTGTGTCGGCGGTTGTTGTTCGAAAAACGACTAAGTGCTGACCGGGCCATGAACAGCGTTACGACCCGGCACCGGTCAGGAAGGGAGGGAGGGTGGCAGTAGGTCGGTCGTCCGTTCGTTGGTCAGTGTGCCGGCGGTGGTAGTTCGAAAAACGACTAAGTGCTGACCGGGCCTTGATCAGCGTTACGACCCGGTGCAGTGAGGGAGGGAGGGAGGGAGGCAGTAGGTCGGTCGTCCGTCCGTTCGTCAGTGTGCCGGCGGTGGTAGTTCGAAAAACGACTAAGTGCTGACCGGGCCATGAACAGCGTTACGACCCGGCACTGGTCAGGAAGGGAGGGAGGGTGGCAGTAGGTCGGTCGTCCATCCGTTCGTCAGTGTGCCGGCGGTGGTAGTTCGAAAAACGACTAAGTGCTGACCGGGCCTTGATCAGCGTTACGACCCGGTACAGTGAGGGAGGGAGGGAGGCAGTAGGTCGGTCGTCCGTCCGTTCGTCAGTGTGCCGGCGGTGGTTGTTCGAAAAACGACTAAGTGCTGACCGGGTCATGATCAGCGTTACGACCCGGTGCAGTGAGGGAGGGAGGGAGGGAGGCAGTAGGTCGGTCGTCCATCCGTTCGTCAGTGTGCCGGCGATGGTTGTTCGAAAAACGACTAAGTGCTGACCGGGCCTTGATCAGCGTTACGACCCGGTGCAGTGAGGGAGGGAGGGAGGCACTAGGACAGTCGTCCGCCCGTTAGTCAGTGTGCCGGCGGTGGTTGTTCGAAAAACGACTAAGTGCTGACCGGGCCTTGATCAGCGTTACGACCCGGCACCGGTCAGGGAGGGAGGGAGGCAGTAGGTCGGTCGTCCGTCCGTTCGTCACTGTGCCGGCGGTGGTAGTTCGAAAAACGACTAAGTTCTGACCGGGCCTTGATCAGCGTTACGACCCGGAGCATTGAGGGAGGGAGGGAGGCAGTAGGTCGGTCGTCCGTCCGTTTGTCAGTGTGCCGGCAGTGATGGTTGTTCGAAAAAATGACTAAGGGCTGACCGGGCCTTGATCAGCGTTACGACCCGGTACAGTGAGGGAGGGAGGGAGGCAGTAGGTCGGTCGTCCGTCCGTTCGTCAGTTTGCCGGCGGTGGTTGTTCGAAAAACGACTACGTGCTGACCGGGCCTTGATCAGCGTTACGACCCGGTGCACTGAGGGAGGGAGGGAGGCACTAGGACAGTCGTCCGCCCGTTAGTCAGTGTGTCGGCGGTTGTTGTTCGAAAAACGACTAAGTGCTGACCGGGCCTTGATCAGCGTTACGACCCGGTGCAGTGAGGGAGGGAGGGAGGCACTAGGACAGTCGTCCGCCCGTTTGTCAGTGTGCCGGCGGTGATTGTTCGAAAAACGACTAAGTGCTGACCGGGCCTTGATCAGCGTTACGACCCGGCACCGGTCAGGGAGGGAGGGAGGGAGGCAGTAGGTCGGTCGTCCGTCCGTTCGTCATTGTGCCGGCGGTGATTGTTCGAAAAACGACTAAGTGCTGACCGGGCCTTAATCAGCGTTACGACCCGGCACCGGTCAGGGAGGGAGGGAGGGAGGCAGTAGGTCGGTCGTCCATCCGTTCGTCAGTGTGCCGGCGGTGGTAGTTCGAAAAACGACTAAGTGCTGACCGGGCCTAGATCAGCGTTACGACCCGGTGCAGTGAGGGAGGGAGGGAGGCAGTAGGTCGGTCGTCCGTTCGGTCGTCAATGTGCCGGCGGTGGTTGTTCGAAAAACGACTAAGTGCTGACCGGGCCATGACCAGCGTTACGACCCGGTGCAGTGAGGGAGGGAGGGAGGCACTAGGACAGTCGTCCGCCCGTTAGTCAGTGTGTCGGCGGTTGTTGTTCGAAAAACGACTAAGTGCTGACCGGGCCATGAACAGCGTTACGACCCGGCACCGGTCAGGAAGGGAGGGAGGGTGGCAGTAGGTCGGTCGTCCGTCCGTTCGTCAGTGTGCCGGCGGTGGTTGTTCGAAAAACGACTAAGTGCTGACCGGGCCTTAATCAGCGTTACGACCCGGCACCGGTCAGGGAGGGAGGGAGGGAGGCAGTAGGTCGGTCGTCCGTCCGTTCGTCAGTGTGCCGGCGGTGGTTGTTCGAAAAACGACTAAGTGCTGACCGGGCCTTGATCAGCGTTACGACCCGGTGCAGTGAGGGAGGGAGGGAGGCACTAGGACAGTCGTCCGCCCGTTTGTCAGTGTGCCGGCGGTGATTGTTCGAAAAACGACTAAGTGCTGACCGGGCCTTGATCAGCGTTACGACCCGGCACCGGTCAGGGAGGGAGGGAGGGAGGCAGTAGGTCGGTCGTCCGTCCGTTCGTCATTGTGCCGGCGGTGATTGTTCGAAAAACGACTAAGTGCTGACCGGGCCTTAATCAGCGTTACGACCCGGCACCGGTCAGGGAGGGAGGGAGGGAGGCAGTAGGTCGGTCGTCCGTCCGTTCGTCAGTGTGCCGGCGGTGGTAGTTCGAAAAACGACTAAGTGCTGACCGGGCCTTGATCAGCGTTACGACCCGGTGCAGTGAGGGAGGGAGGGAGGCAGTAGGTCGGTCGTCCGTCCGTTTGTCAGTGTGCCGGCAGTGATGGTTGTTCGAAAAACGACTAAGGGCTGACCGGGCCTTAATCAGCGTTACGGCCCGGCGCTGGTCAGGGAGGGAGGGAGGGTGGCAGTAGGTCGGTCGTCCATCCGTTCGTCAGTGTGCCGGCGGTGGTAGTTCGAAAAACGACTAAGTGCTGACCGGGCCTTGATCAGCGTTACGACCCGGTGCAGTGAGGGAGGGAGGGAGGGAGGCAGTAGGTCGGTCGTCCATCCGTTCGTCAGTGTGCCGGCGGTGGTTGTTCGAAAAACGACTAAGTGCTGACCGGGCCATGATCAGCGTTACGACCCGGTGCAGTGAGGGAGGGAGGGAGGCACTAGGACAGTCGTCCGCCCGTTAGTCAGTGTGTCGGCGGTTGTTGTTCGAAAAACGACTAAGTGCTGACCGGGCCATGAACAGCGTTACGACCCGGCACCGGTCAGGGAGGGAGGCAGTAGGTCGGTCGTCCGTCCGTTCGTCATTGTGCCGGCGGTGGTAGTTCGAAAAACGACTAAGTGCTGACCGGGCCTTGATCAGCGTTACGACCCGGAGCATTGAGGGAGGGAGGGAGGCAGTAGGTCGGTCGTCCGTCCGTTTGTCAGTGTGCCGGCAGCGATGGTTGTTCGAAAAATGACTAAGGGCTGACCGGGCCTTGATCAGCGTTACGACCCGGAGCATTGAGGGAGGGAGGGAGGCAGTAGGTCGGTCGTCCATCCGTTCGTCAGTGTGCCAGCGGTGGTAGTTCGAAAAACGACTAAGTGCTGACCGGGCCTAGATCAGCGTTACGACCCGGTGCAGTGAGGGAGGGAGGGAGGCAGTAGGTCGGTCGTCCGTCCGGTCGTCAGTGTGCCGGCGGTGGTTGTTCGAAAAACGACTAAGTGCTGACCGGGCCATGAACAGCGTTACGACCCGGCACCGGTCAGGAAGGGAGGGAGGGTGGCAGTAGGTCGGTCGTCCGTCCGTTCGTCAGTGTGCCGGCGGTGGTTGTTCGAAAAACGACTTAGTGCTGACCGGGCCTTGATCAGCGTTACGACCCGGAGCAGTGAGGGAGGGAGGGAGGCAGTAGGTCGGTCGTCCGTCCGTTCGCCAGTGTGCCGGCGGTGGTTGTTCGAAAAACGACTAAGTGCTGACCGGGCCTTGATCAGCGTTACGACCCGGAGCATTGAGGGAGGGAGGGAGGCAGTAGGTCGGTCGTCCGTCCGTTTGTCAGTGTGCCGGCAGTGATGGTTGTTCGAAAAACGACTAAGGGCTGACCGGGCCATAAACAGCGTTACGACCCGGCACCGGTCAGGAAGGGAGGGAGGGTGGCAGTAGGTCGGTCGTCCGTCCGTTCGTCAGTGTGCCGGCGGTGGTTGTTCGAAAAACGACTAAGTGCTGACCGGGCCTTGATCAGCGTTACGACCCGGTGCAGTGAGGGAGGGAGGGAGGCAGTAGGTCGGTCGTCCGTCCGTTCGTCAGTGTGCCGGCGGTGGTTGTTCGAAAAACGACTAAGTGCTGACCGGATCTTGATCAGCGTTACGACCCAGTGCAGTGAGGGAGGGAGGGAGGGAGGCAGTAGGTCGGTCGTCCATCCGTTCGTCAGTGTGCCGGCGGTGGTTGTTCGAAAAACGACTAAGTGCTGACCGGGCCTTGATCAGCGTTACGACCCGGTGCAGTGAGGGAGGGAGGGAGGGAGGCAGTAGGTCGGTCGTCCATCCGTTCGTCAGTGTGCCGGCGGTGGTAGTTCGAAAAACGACTAAGTGCTGACCGGGCCTTGATCAGCGTTACGACCCGGTGCAGTGAGGGAGGGAGGGAGGCAGTAGGTCGGTCGTCCATCCGTTCGTCAGTGTGCCGGCGGTGGTAGTTCGAAAAACGACTAAGTGCTGACCGGGCCTTGATCAGCGTTACGACCCGGTGCAGTGAGGGAGGGAGGGAGGCAGTAGGTCGGTCGTCCGTCCGTTCGTCAGTGTGCCGGCGGTGGTTGTTCGAAAAACGACTATGTGCTGACCGGGCCTTGATCAGCGTTACGACCCGGTGCAGTTAGGGAGGGAGGGAGGGAGGAACTAGGACAGTCGTCCGCCCGTTAGTCAGTGTGTCGGCGGTTGTTGTTCGAAAAACGACTAAGTGCTGACCGGGCCATGAACAGCGTTACGACCCGGCACCGGTCAGGAAGGGAGGGAGGGTGGCAGTAGGTCGGTCGTCCGTTCGTTGGTCAGTGTGCCGGCGGTGGTAGTTCGAAAAACGACTAAGTGCTGACCGGGCCTTGATCAGCGTTACGACCCGGTGCAGTGAGGGAGGGAGGGAGGGAGGCAGTAGGTCGGTCGTCCGTCCGTTCGTCAGTGTGCCGGCGGTGGTAGTTCGAAAAACGACTAAGTGCTGACCGGGCCATGAACAGCGTTACGACCCGGCACCGGTCAGGAAGGGAGGGAGGGTGGCAGTAGGTCGGTCGTCCATCCGTTCGTCAGTGTGCCGGCGGTGGTAGTTCGAAAAACGACTAAGTGCTGACCGGGCCTTGATCAGCGTTACGACCCGGTACAGTGAGGGAGGGAGGGAGGGAGGCAGTAGGTCGGTCGTCCGTCCGTTCGTCAGTGTGCCGGCGGTGGTTGTTCGAAAAACGACTAAGTGCTGACCGGGTTATGATCAGCGTTACGACCCGGTGCAGTGAGGGAGGGAGGGAGGGAGGCAGTAGGTCGGTCGTCCATCCGTTCGTCAGTGTGCCGGCGATGGTTGTTCGAAAAACGACTAAGTGCTGACCGGGCCTTGATCAGCGTTACGACCCGGTGCAGTGAGGGAGGGAGGGAGGCACTAGGACAGTCGTCCGCCCGTTAGTCAGTGTGCCGGCGGTGGTTGTTCGAAAAACGACTAAGGGCTGACCGGGCCTTAATCAGCGTTACGACCCGGCGCTGGTCAGGGAGGGAGGGAGGGAGGCAGTAGGTCGGTCGTCCGTCCGTTCGTCATTGTACCGGCGGTGATAGTTCGAAAAACGACTAAGTGCTGACCGGGCCTTGATCAGCGTTACGACCCGGTGCAGTGAGGGAGGGAGGGAGGAACTAGGAAAGTCGTCCGCCCGTTAGTCAGTGTGTCGGCGGTTGTTGTTCGAAAAACGACTAAGTGCTGACCGGGCCATGAACAGCGTTACGACCCGGCACCGGTCAGGAAGGGAGGGAGGGTGGCAGTAGGTCGGTCGTCCGTTCGTTGGTCAGTGTGCCGGCGGTGGTAGTTCGAAAAACGACTAAGTGCTGACCGGGCCTTGATCAGCGTTACGACCCGGTGCAGTGAGGGAGGGAGGGAGGCAGTAGGTCGGTCGTCCGTCCGTTCGTCAGTGTGCCGGCGGTGGTAGTTCGAAAAACGACTAAGTGCTGACCGGGCCATGAACAGCGTTACGACCCGGCACCGGTCAGGAAGGGAGGGAGGGTGGCAGTAGGTCGGTCGTCCATCCGTTCGTCAGTGTGCCGGCGGTGGTAGTTCGAAAAACGACTAAGTGCTGACCGGGCCTTGATCAGCGTTACGACCCGGTACAGTGAGGGAGGGAGGGAGGCAGTAGGTCGGTCGTCCGTCCGTTCGTCAGTGTGCCGGCGGTGGTTGTTCGAAAAACGACTAAGTGCTGACCGGGCCTTGATCAGCGTTACGACCCGGAGCATTGAGGGAGGGAGGGAGGCAGTAGGTCGGTCGTCCGTCCGTTTGTCAGTGTGCCGGCAGTGATGGTTGTTCGAAAAACGACTAAGGGCTGACCGGGCCATGAACAGCGTTACGACCCGGCACCGGTCAGGAAGGGAGGGAGGGTGGCAGTAGGTCGGTCGTCCGTCCGTTCGTCAGTGTGCCGGCGGTGGTTGTTCGAAAAACGACTAAGTGCCGACCGGGCCTTGATCAGCGTTACGACCCGGTGCAGTGAGGGAGGGAGGGAGGCAGTAGGTCGGTCGTCCATCCGTTCGTCAGTGTGCCGGCGGTGGTTGTTCGAAAAACGACTAAGTGCTGACCGGATCTTGATCAGCGTTACGACCCGGTGCAGTG
This sequence comes from Tubulanus polymorphus, assembly GCF_964204645.1. NCBI lineage: Eukaryota > Metazoa > Nemertea > Palaeonemertea > Tubulaniformes > Tubulanidae > Tubulanus > Tubulanus polymorphus. Next base: position 7,277,768 of record NC_134036.1, read on the forward strand.
AGGGAGGGAGGGAGGGAGGCAGTAGGTCGGTCGTCCATCCGTTCGTCAGTGTGCCGGCGGTGGTTGTTCGAAAAACGACTAAGTGCTGACCGGGCCTTGATCAGCGTTACGACCCGGTGCAGTGAGGGAGGGAGGGAGGGAGGCAGTAGGTCGGTCGTCCATCCGTTCGTCAGTGTGCCGGCGGTGGTAGTTCGAAAAACGACTAAGTGCTGACCGGGCATTGATCAGCGTTACGACCCGGTGCAGTGAGGGAGGGAGGGAGGCAGTAGGTCGGTCGTCCATCCGTTCGTCAGTGTGCCGGCGGTGGTAGTTCGAAAAACGACTAAGTGCTGACCGGGCCTTGATCAGCGTTACGACCCGGTGCAGTGAGGGAGGGAGGGAGGCAGTAGGTCGGTCGTCCATCCGTTCGTCAGTGTGCCGGCGGTGGTAGTTCGAAAAACGACTAAGTGCTGACCGGGCCTTGATCAGCGTTACGACCCGGTGCAGTGAGGGAGGGAGGGAGGCAGTAGGTCGGTCGTCCGTCCGTTCGTCAGTGTGCCGGCGGTGGTTGTTCGAAAAACGACTATGTGCTGACCGGGCCTTGATCAGCGTTACGACCCGGTGCAGTTAGGGAGGGAGGGAGGGAGGCAGTAGGTCCGTCGTCCGCCCGTTAGTCAGTGTGTCGGCGGTTGTTGTTCGAAAAACGACTAAGTGCTGACCGGGCCATGAACAGCGTTACGACCCGGCACCGGTCAGGAAGGGAGGGAGGGTGGCAGTAGGACGGTCGTCCGTTCGTTCGTCAGTGTGCCGGCGGTGGTAGTTCGAAAAACGACTAAGTGCTGACCGGGCCTTGATCAGCGTTACGACCCGGTGCAGTGAGGGAGGGAGGGAGGGAGGCAGTAGGTCGGTCGTCCATCCGTTCGTCAGTGTGCCGGCGGTGGTAGTTCGAAAAACGACTAAGTGCTGACCGGGCCTTGATCAGCGTTACGACCCGGTGCAGTGAGGGAGGGAGGGAGGCAGTAGGTCGGTCGTCCGTCCGTTCGTCAGTGTGCCGGCGGTGGTTGTTCGAAAAACGACTAAGTGCTGACCGGGCCTTGATCAGCGTTACGACCCGGTGCAGTGAGGGAGGGATGGAGGCACTAGGACAGTCGTCCGCCCGTTAGTCAGTGTGTCGGCGGTTGTTGTTCGAAAAACGACTAAGTGCTGACCGGGCCATGAACAGCGTTACGACCCGGCACCGGTCAGGAAGGGAGGGAGGGTGGCAGTAGGTCGGTCGTCCGTTCGTTGGTCAGTGTGCCGGCGGTGGTAGTTCGAAAAACGACTAAGTGCTGACCGGGCCTTGATCAGCGTTACGACCCGGTGCAGTTAGGGAGGGAGGGAGGGACGAACTAGGACAGTCGTCCGCCCGTTAGTCAGTGTGTCGGCGGTTGTTGTTCGAAAAACGACTAAGTGCTGACCGGGCCATGAACAGCGTTACGACCCGGCACCGGTCAGGAAGGGAGGGAGGGTGGCAGTAGGTCGGTCGTCCGTTCGTTGGTCAGTGTGCCGGCGGTGGTAGTTCGAAAAACGACTAAGTGCTGACCGGGCCTTGATCAGCGTTACGACCCGGTGCAGTGAGGGAGGGAGGGAGGGAGGCAGTAGGTCGGTCGTCCGTCCGTTCGTCAGTGTGCCGGCGGTGGTAGTTCGAAAAACGACTAAGTGCTGACCGGGCCATGAACAGCGTTACGACCCGGCACCGGTCAGGAAGGGAGGGAGGGTGGCAGTAGGTCGGTCGTCCATCCGTTCGTCAGTGTGCCGGCGGTGGTAGTTCGAAAAACGACTAAGTGCTGACCGGGCCTTGATCAGCGTTACGACCCGGTACAGTGAGGGAGGGAGGGAGGCAGTAGGTCGGTCGTCCGTCCGTTCGTCAGTGTGCCGGCGGTGGTTGTTCGAAAAACGACTAAGTGCTGACCGGGTTATGATCAGCGTTACGACCCGGTGCAGTGAGGGAGGGAGGGAGGGAGGCAGTAGGTCGGTCGTCCATCCGTTCGTCAGTGTGCCGGCGATGGTTGTTCGAAAAACGACTAAGTGCTGACCGGGCCTTGATCAGCGTTACGACCCGGTGCAGTGAGGGAGGGAGGGAGGCACTAGGACAGTCGTCCGCCCGTTAGTCAGTGTGCCGGCGGTGGTTGTTCGAAAAACGACTAAGGGCTGACCGGGCCTTAATCAGCGTTACGACCCGGCGCTGGTCAGGGAGGGAGGGAGGGAGGCAGTAGGTCGGTCGTCCGTCCGTTCGTCATTGTACCGGCGGTGATAGTTCGAAAAACGACTAAGTGCTGACCGGGCCTTGATCAGCGTTACGACCCGGTGCAGTGAGGGAGGGAGGGAGGAACTAGGAAAGTCGTCCGCCCGTTAGTCAGTGTGTCGGCGGTTGTTGTTCGAAAAACGACTAAGTGCTGACCGGGCCATGAACAGCGTTACGACCCGGCACCGGTCAGGAAGGGAGGGAGGGTGGCAGTAGGTCGGTCGTCCGTTCGTTGGTCAGTGTGCCGGCGGTGGTAGTTCGAAAAACGACTAAGTGCTGACCGGGCCTTGATCAGCGTTACGACCCGGTGCAGTGAGGGAGGGAGGGAGGCAGTAGGTCGGTCGTCCGTCCGTTCGTCAGTGTGCCGGCGGTGGTAGTTCGAAAAACGACTAAGTGCTGACCGGGCCATGAACAGCGTTACGACCCGGCACCGGTCAGGAAGGGAGGGAGGGTGGCAGTAGGTCGGTCGTCCATCCGTTCGTCAGTGTGCCGGCGGTGGTAGTTCGAAAAACGACTAAGTGCTGACCGGGCCTTGATCAGCGTTACGACCCGGTCCAGTGAGGGAGGGAGGGAGGCAGTAGGTCGGTCGTCCGTCCGTTCGTCAGTGTGCCGGCGGTGGTTGTTCGAAAAACGACTAAGTGCTGACCGGGTCATGATCAGCGTTACGACCCGGTGCAGTGAGGGAGGGAGGGAGGGAGGCAGTAGGTCGGTCGTCCATCCGTTCGTCAGTGTGCCGGCGATGTTTGTTCGAAAAACGACTAAGTGCTGACCGGGCCTTGATCAGCGTTACGACCCGGTGCAGTGAGGGAGGGAGGGAGGCACTAGGACAGTCGTCCGCCCGTTAGTCAGTGTGCCGGCGGTGGTTGTTCGAAAAACGACTAAGTGCTGACCGGGCCTTGATCAGCGTTACGACCCGGCACCGGTCAGGGAGGGAGGGAGGGAGGCAGTAGGTCGGTCGTCCGTCCGTTCGTCACTGTGCCGGCGGTGGTAGTTCGAAAAACGACTAAGTGCTGACCGGGCCTAGATCAGCGTTACGACCCGGTGCAGTGAGGGAGGGAGGGAGGCAGTAGGTCGGTCGTCCGTCCGGTCGTCAGTGTGCCGGCGGTGGTTGTTCGAAAAACGACTAAGTGCTGACCGGGCCATGATCAGCGTTACGACCCGGTGCAGTGAGGGTGGGAGGGAGGAACTGGACAGTCGTCCGCCCGTTAGTCAGTGTGTCGGCGGTTGTTGTTCGAAAAACGACTAAGTGCTGACCGGGCCATGAACAGCGTTACGACCCGGTGCAGTGAGGGAGGGAGGGAGGGAGGCAGTAGGTCGGTCGTCCATCCGTTCGTCAGTGTGCCGGCGGTGGTTGTTCGAAAAACGACTAAGTGCTGACCGGGCCTTGATCAGCGTTACGACCCGGTGCAGTGAGGGAGGGAGGGAGGGAGGCAGTAGGTCGGTCGTCCATCCGTTCGTCAGTGTGCCGGCGGTGGTTGTTCGAAAAACGACTAAGTGCTGACCGGGCCATGAACAGCGTTACGACCCGGCACCGGTCAGGAAGGGAGGGAGGGTGGCAGTAGGTCGGTCGTCCGTTCGTTGGTCAGTGTGCCGGCGGTGGTAGTTCGAAAAACGACTAAGTGCTGACCGGGTCATGATCAGCGTTACGACCCGGTGCAGTGAGGGAGGGAGGGAGGGAGGCAGTAGGTCGGTCGTCCATCCGTTCGTCAGTGTGCCGGCGGTGGTTGTTCGAAAAACGACTAAGTGCTTACCGGGCCTTGATCAGCGTTACGACCCGGTGCAGTGAGGGAGGGAGGGAGGGAGGGAGGCAGTAGGTCGGTCGTCCATCCGTTCGTCAGTGTGCCGGCGGTGGTTGTTCGAAATACGACTAAGTGCTGACCGGGCCATGATCAGCGTTACGACCCGGTGCAGTGAGGGAGGGAGGGAGGCATTAGGACAGTCGTCCGCCCGTTAGTCAGTGTGTCGGCGGTTGTTGTTCGAAAAACGACTAAGTGCTGACCGGGCCATGAACAGCGTTACGACCCGGCACCGGTCAGGGAGGGAGGCAGTAGGTCGGTCGTCCGTCCGTTCGTCATTGTGCCGGCGGTGGTAGTTCGAAAAACGACTAAGTGCTGACCGGGCCTTGATCAGCGTTACGACCCGGAGCATTGAGGGAGGGAGGGAGGCAGTAGGTCGGTCGTCCGTCCGTTTGTCAGTGTGCCGGCAGCGATGGTTGTTCGAAAAATGACTAAGGGCTGACCGGGCCTTGATCAGCGTTACGACCCGGAGCATTGAGGGAGGGAGGGAGGCAGTAGGTCGGTCGTCCATCCGTTCGTCAGTGTGCCGGCGGTGGTAGTTCGAAAAACGACTAAGTGCTGACCGGGCCTAGATCAGCGTTACGACCCGGTGCAGTGAGGGAGGGAGGGAGGCAGTAGGTCGGTCGTCCGTCCGGTCGTCAGTGTGCCGGCGGTGGTTGTTCGAAAAACGACTAAGTGCTGACCGGGCCATGAACAGCGTTACGACCCGGCACCGGTCAGGAAGGGAGGGAGGGTGGCAGTAGGTCGGTCGTCCGTCCGTTCGTCAGTGTGCCGGCGGTGGTAGTTCGAAAAACGACTAAGTGCTGACCGGGCCATGAACAGCGTTACGACCCGGCACCGGTCAGGAAGGGAGGGAGGGTGGCAGTAGGTCGGTCGTCCATCCGTTCGTCAGTGTGCCGGCGGTGGTAGTTCGAAAAACGACTAAGTGCTGACCGGGCCTTGATCAGCGTTACGACCCGGTACAGTGAGGGAGGGAGGGAGGCAGTAGGTCGGTCGTCCGTCCGTTCGTCAGTGTGCCGGCGGTGGTTGTTCGAAAAACGACTAAGTGCTGACCGGGTCATGATCAGCGTTACGACCCGGTGCAGTGAGGGAGGGAGGGAGGGAGGCAGTAGGTCGGTCGTCCATCCGTTCGTCAGTGTGCCGGCGATGGTTGTTCGAAAAACGACTAAGTGCTGACCGGGCCTTGATCAGCGTTACGACCCGGTGCAGTGAGGGAGGGAGGGAGGCACTAGGACAGTCGTCCGCCCGTTAGTCAGTGTGCCGGCGGTGGTTGTTCGAAAAACGACTAAGTGCTGACCGGGCCTTGATCAGCGTTACGACCCGGCACCGGTCAGGGAGGGAGGGAGGGAGGCAGTAGGTCGGTCGTCCGTCCGTTCGTCACTGTGCCGGCGGTGGTAGTTCGAAAAACGACTAAGTGCTGACCGGGCCTTGATCAGCGTTACGACCCGGAGCTTTGAGGGAGGGAGGGAGGCAGTAGGTCGGTCGTCCGTCCGTTTGTCAGTGTGCCGGCAGTGATGGTTGTTCGAAAAAATGACTAAGGGCTGACCGGGCCTTGATCAGCGTTACGACCCGGCGCTGGTCAGGGCGGGAGGGAGGGAGGCAGTAGGTCGGTCGTCCATCCGTTCGTCAGTGTGCCGGCGGTGGTAGTTCGAAAAACGACTAAGTGCTGACCGGGCCTAGATCAGCGTTACGACCCGGTGCAGTGAGGGAGGGAGAGAGGCAGTAGGTCGGTCGTCCGTCCGGTCGTCAGTGTGCCGGCGGTGGTTGTTCGAAAAACGACTAAGTGCTGACCGGGCCATGATCAGCGTTACGACCCGGTGCAGTGAGGGAGGGAGGGAGGGAGGCAGTAGGTCGGTCGTCCATCCGTTCGTCAGTGTGCCGGCGGTGGTTGTTCGAAAAACGACTAAGTGCTGACCGGGCCATGAACAGCGTTACGACCCGGCACCGGTCAGGAAGGGAGGGAGGGTGGCAGTAGGTCGGTCGTCCGTTCGTTCGTCAGTGTGCCGGCGGTGGTTGTTCGAAAAACGACTAAGTGCTGACCGGGCCATGAACAGCGTTACGACCCGGCACCGGTCAGGAAGGGAGGGAGGGTGGCAGTAGGTCGGTCGTCCGTTCGTTGGTCAGTGTGCCGGCGGTGGTAGTTCGAAAAACGACTAAGTGCTGACCGGGCCTTGATCAGCGTTACGACCCGGTGCAGTGAGGGAGGGAGGGAGGCAGTAGGTCGGTCGTCCGTCCGTTCGTCAGTGTGCCGGCGGTGGTTGTTCGAAAAACGACTAAGTGCTGACCGGGCCATGAACAGCGTTACGACCCGGCACCGGTCAGGAAGGGAGGGAGGGTGGCAGTAGGTCGGTCGTCCGTTCGTTGGTCAGTGTGCCGGCGGTGGTAGTTCGAAAAACGACTAAGTGCTGACCGGGCCATGAACAGCGTTACGACCCGGCACCGGTCAGGAAGGGAGGGAGGGTGGCAGTAGGTCGGTCGTCCATCCGTTCGTCAGTGTGCCGGCGGTGGTAGTTCGAAAAACGACTAAGTGCTGACCGGGCCTTGATCAGCGTTACGACCCGGTGCAGTGAGGGAGGGAGGGAGGCAGTAGGTCGGTCGTCCGTCCGTTCGTCAGTGTGCCGGTGGTGGTTGTTCGAAAAACGACTAAGTGCTGACCGGGCCTTGATCAGCGTTACGACCCGGCGCAGTGAGGGAGGGAGGGAGGGAGGCAGTAGGTCGGTCGTCCATCCGTTCGTCAGTGTGCCGGCGGTGGTTGTTCGAAAAACGACTAAGTGCTGACCGGGCCTTGATCAGCGTTACGACCCGGTGCAGTGAGGGAGGGAGGGAGGCACTAGGACAGTCGTCCGCCCGTTAGTCAGTGTGTCGGCGGTTGTTGTTCGAAAAACGACTAAGTGCTGACCGGGCCATGAACAGCGTTACGACCCGGCACCGGTCAGGAAGGGAGGGAGGGTGGCAGTAGGTCGGTCGTCCGTTCGTTCGTCAGTGTGCCGGCGGTTGTTGTTCGAAAAACGACTAAGTGCTGACCGGGCCTTGATCAGCGTTACGACCCGGTGCAGTGAGGGAGGGAGGGAGGCAGTAGGTCGGTCGTCCATCCGTTCGTCAGTGTGCCGGCGGTGGTAGTTCGAAAAACGACTAAGTGCTGACAGGGCCTTGATCAGCGTTACGACCCGGTGCAGTGAGGGAGGGAGGGAGGAACTAGGACAGTCGTCCGCCCGTTAGTCAGTGTGTCGGCGGTTGTTGTTCGAAAAACGACTAAGTGCTGACCGGGCCATGAACAGCGTTACGACCCGGTGCAGTGAGGGAGGGAGGGAGGGAGGCAGTAGGTCGGTCGTCCATCCGTTCGTCAGTGTGCCGGCGGTGGTTGTTCGAAAAACGACTAAGTGCTGACCGGGCCTTGATCAGCGTTACGACCCGGTGCAGTGAGGGAGGGAGGGAGGGAGGCAGTAGGTCGGTCGTCCATCCGTTCGTCAGTGTGCCGGCGGTGGTTGTTCGAAAAACGACTAAGTGCTGACCGGGCCATGAACAACGTTACGACCCGGCACCGGTCAGGAAGGGAGGGAGGGTGGCAGTAGGTCGGTCGTCCGTTCGTTCGTCAGTGTGCCGGCGGTGGTTGTTCGAAAAACGACTAAGTGCTGACCGGGCCATGAACAGCGTTACGACCCGGCACCGGTCAGGAAGGGAGGGAGGGTGGCAGTAGGTCGGTCGTCCGTTCGTTGGTCAGTGTGCCGGCGGTGGTAGTTCGAAAAACGACTAAGTGCTGACCGGGCCTTGATCAGCGTTACGACCCGGTGCAGTGAGGGAGGGAGGGAGGCAGTAGGTCGGTCGTCCGTCCGTTCGTCAGTGTGCCGGCAGTGGTTGTTCGAAAAACGACTAAGTGCTGACCGGGCCATGAACAGCGTTACGACCCGGCACCGGTCAGGAAGGGAGGGAGGGTGGCAGTAGGTCGGTCGTCCGTTCGTTGGTCAGTGTGCCGGCGGTGGTAGTTCGAAAAACGACTAAGTGCTGACCGGGCCATGAACAGCGTTACGACCCGGCACCGGTCAGGAAGGGAGGGAGGGTGGCAGTAGGTCGGTCGTCCGTTCGTTGGTCAGTGTGCCGGCGGTGGTAGTTCGAAAAACGACTAAGTGCTGACCGGGTCATGATCAGCGTTACGACCCGGTGCAGTGAGGGAGGGAGGGAGGGAGGCAGTAGGTCGGTCGTCCATCCGTTCGTCAGTGTGCCGGCGGTGGTTGTTCGAAAAACGACTAAGTGCTTACCGGGCCTTGATCAGCGTTACGACCCGGTGCAGTGAGGGAGGGAGGGAGGGAGGCAGTAGGTCGGTCGTCCATCCGTTCGTCAGTGTGCCGGCGGTGGTTGTTCGAAAAACGACTAAGTGCTGACCGGGCCATGATCAGCGTTACGACCCGGTGCAGTGAGGGAGGGAGGGAGGCATTAGGACAGTCGTCCGCCCGTTAGTCAGTGTGTCGGCGGTTGTTGTTCGAAAAACGACTAAGTGCTGACCGGGCCATGAACAGCGTTACGACCCGGCACCGGTCAGGGAGGGAGGCAGTAGGTCGGTCGTCCGTCCGTTCGTCATTGTGCCGGCGGTGGTAGTTCGAAAAACGACTAAGTGCTGACCGGGCCTTGATCAGCGTTACGACCCGGAGCATTGAGGGAGGGAGGGAGGCAGTAGGTCGGTCGTCCGTCCGTTTGTCAGTGTGCCGGCAGCGATGGTTGTTCGAAAAATGACTAAGGGCTGACCGGGCCTTGATCAGCGTTACGACCCGGAGCATTGAGGGAGGGAGGGAGGCAGTAGGTCGGTCGTCCATCCGTTCGTCAGTGTGCCGGCGGTGGTAGTTCGAAAAACGACTAAGTGCTGACCGGGCCTAGATCAGCGTTACGACCCGGTGCAGTGAGGGAGGGAGGGAGGCAGTAGGTCGGTCGTCCGTCCGGTCGTCAGTGTGCCGGCGGTGGTTGTTCGAAAAACGACTAAGTGCTGACCGGGCCATGAACAGCGTTTCGACCCGGCACCGGTCAGGAAGGGAGGGAGGGTGGCAGTAGGTCGGTCGTCCGTCCGTTCGTCAGTGTGCCGGCGGTGGTAGTTCGAAAAACGACTAAGTGCTGACCGGGCCATGAACAGCGTTACGACCCGGCACCGGTCAGGAAGGGAGGGAGGGTGGCAGTAGGTCGGTCGTCCATCCGTTCGTCAGTGTGCCGGCGGTGGTAGTTCGAAAAACGACTAAGTGCTGACCGGGCCTTGATCAGCGTTACGACCCGGTACAGTGAGGGAGGGAGGGAGGCAGTAGGTCGGTCGTCCGTCCGTTCGTCAGTGTGCCGGCGGTGGTTGTTCGAAAAACGACTAAGTGCTGACCGGGTCATGATCAGCGTTACGACCCGGTGCAGTGAGGGAGGGAGGGAGGGAGGCAGTAGGTCGGTCGTCCATCCGTTCGTCAGTGTGCCGGCGATGGTTGTTCGAAAAACGACTAAGTGCTGACCGGGCCTTGATCAGCGTTACGACCCGGTGCAGTGAGGGAGGGAGGGAGGCACTAGGACAGTCGTCCGCCCGTTAGTCAGTGTGCCGGCGGTGGTTGTTCGAAAAACGACTAAGTGCTGACCGGGCCTTGATCAGCGTTACGACCCGGCACCGGTCAGGGAGGGAGGGAGGGAGGCAGTAGGTCGGTCGACCGTCCGTTCGTCACTGTGCCGGCGGTGGTAGTTCGAAAAACGACTAAGTGCTGACCGGGCCTTGATCAGCGTTACGACCCGGAGCTTTGAGGGAGGGAGGGAGGCAGTAGGTCGGTCGTCCGTCCGTTTGTCAGTGTGCCGGCAGTGATGGTTGTTCGAAAAAATGACTAAGGGCTGACCGGGCCTTGATCAGCGTTACGACCCGGCGCTGGTCAGGGCGGGAGGGAGGGAGGCAGTAGGTCGGTCGTCCATCCGTTCGTCAGTGTGCCGGCGGTGGTAGTTCGAAAAACGACTAAGTGCTGACCGGGCCTAGATCAGCGTTACGACCCGGTGCAGTGAGGGAGGGAGGGAGGCAGTAGGTCGGTCGTCCGTCCGGTCGTCAGTGTGCCGGCGGTGGTTGTTCGAAAAACGACTAAGTGCTGACCGGGCCATGATCAGCGTTACGACCCGGTGCAGTGAGGGAGGGAGGGAGGGAGGCAGTAGGTCGGTCGTCCATCCGTTCGTCAGTGTGCCGGCGGTGGTTGTTCGAAAAACGACTAAGTGCTGACCGGGCCATGAACAGCGTTACGACCCGGCACCGGTCAGGAAGGGAGGGAGGGTGGCAGTAGGTCGGTCGTCCGTTCGTTCGTCAGTGTGCCGGCGGTGGTTGTTCGAAAAATGACTAAGTGCTGACCGGGCCATGAACAGCGTTACGACCCGGCACCGGTCAGGAAGGGAGGGAGGGTGGCAGTAGGTCGGTCGTCCGTTCGTTCGTCAGTGTGCCGGCGGTGGTTGTTCGAAAAACGACTAAGTGCTGACCGGGCCATGAACAGCGTTACGACCCGGCACCGGTCAGGAAGGGAGGGAGGGTGGCAGTAGGTCGGTCGTCCGTTCGTTGGTCAGTGTGCCGGCGGTGGTAGTTCGAAAAACGACTAAGTGCTGACCGGGCCTTGATCAGCGTTACGACCCGGTGCAGTGAGGGAGGGAGGGAGGCAGTAGGTCGGTCGTCCGTCCGTTCGTCAGTGTGCCGGCGGTGGTTGTTCGAAAAACGACTAAGTGCTGACCGGGCCATGAACAGCGTTACGACCCGGCACCGGTCAGGAAGGGAGGGAGGGTGGCAGTAGGTCGGTCGTCCGTTCGTTGGTCAGTGTGCCGGCGGTGGTAGTTCGAAAAACGACTAAGTGCTGACCGGGCCATGAACAGCGTTACGACCCGGCACCGGTCAGGAAGGGAGGGAGGGTGGCAGTAGGTCGGTCGTCCATCCGTTCGTCAGTGTGCCGGCGGTGGTTGTTCGAAAAACGACTAAGTGCTGACCGGGCCTTGATCAGCGTTACGACCCGGAGCATTGAGGGAGGGAGGGAGGCAGTAGGTCGGTCGTCCGTCCGTCCGTTTGTCAGTGTGCCGGCAGCGATGGTTGTTCGAAAAATGACTAAGGGCTGACCGGGCCTTGATCAGCGTTACGACCCGGAGCATTGAGGGAGGGAGGGAGGGAGGCAGTAGGTCGGTCGTCCATCCGTTCGTCAGTGTGCCGGCGGTGGTTGTTCGAAAAACGACTAAGTGCTGACCGGGCCTTGATCAGCGTTACGACCCGGTGCAGTGAGGGAGGGAGGGAGGCACTAGGACAGTCGTCCGCCCGTTAGTCAGTGTGTCGGCGGTTGTTGTTCGAAAAACGACTAAGTGCTGACCGGGCCATGAACAGCGTTACGACCCGGCACCGGTCAGGAAGGGAGGGAGGGTGGCAGTAGGTCGGTCGTCCGTTCGTTCGTCAGTGTGCCGGCGGTTGTTGTTCGAAAAACGACTAAGTGCTGACCGGGCCTTGATCAGCGTTACGACCCGGTGCAGTGAGGGAGGGAGGGAGGCAGTAGGTCGGTCGTCCATCCGTTCGTCAGTGTGCCGGCGGTGGTAGTTCGAAAAACGACTAAGTGCTGACAGGGCCATGAACAGCGTTACGACCCGGCACCGGTCAGGAAGGGAGGGAGGGTGGCAGTAGGTCGGTCGTCCGTTCGTTGGTCAGTGTGCCGGCGGTGGTAGTTCGAAAAACGACTAAGTGCTGACCGGGCCTTGATCAGCGTTACGACCCGGTGCAGTGAGGGAGGGAGGGAGGCAGTAGGTCGGTCGTCCGTCCGTTCGTCAGTGTGCCGGCAGTGGTTGTTCGAAAAACGACTAAGTGCTGACCGGGCCATGAACAGCGTTACGACCCGGCACCGGTCAGGAAGGGAGGGAGGGTGGCAGTAGGTCGGTCGTCCGTTCGTTGGTCAGTGTGCCGGCGGTGGTAGTTCGAAAAACGACTAAGTGCTGACCGGGCCATGAACAGCGTTACGACCCGGCACCGGTCAGGAAGGGAGGGAGGGTGGCAGTAGGTCGGTCGTCCGTTCGTTGGTCAGTGTGCCGGCGGTGGTAGTTCGAAAAACGACTAAGTGCTGACCGGGTCATGATCAGCGTTACGACCCGGTGCAGTGAGGGAGGGAGGGAGGGAGGCAGTAGGTCGGTCGTCCATCCGTTCGTCAGTGTGCCGGCGGTGGTTGTTCGAAAAACGACTAAGTGCTTACCGGGCCTTGATCAGCGTTACGACCCGGTGCAGTGAGGGAGGGAGGGAGGGAGGCAGTAGGTCGGTCGTCCATCCGTTCGTCAGTGTGCCGGCGGTGGTTGTTCGAAAAACGACTAAGTGCTGACCGGGCCATGATCAGCGTTACGACCCGGTGCAGTGAGGGAGGGAGGGAGGCACTAGGACAGTCGTCCGCCCGTTAGTCAGTGTGTCGGCGGTTGTTGTTCGAAAAACGACTAAGTGCTGACCGGGCCATGAACAGCGTTACGACCCGGCACCGGTCAGGGAGGGAGGCAGTAGGTCGGTCGTCCGTCCGTTCGTCAGTGTGCCGGCGGTGGTTGTTCGAAAAACGACTAAGTGCTGACCGGGTCATGATCAGCGTTACGACCCGGTGCAGTGAGGGAGGGAGGGAGGGAGGCAGTAGGTCGGTCGTCCATCCGTTCGTCAGTGTGCCGGCGATGGTTGTTCGAAAAACGACTAAGTGCTGACCGGGCCTTGATCAGCGTTACGACCCGGTGCAGTGAGGGAGGGAGGGAGGCACTAGGACAGTCGTCCGCCCGTTAGTCAGTGTGCCGGCGGTGGTTGTTCGAAAAACGACTAAGTGCTGACCGGGCCTTGATCAGCGTTACGACCCGGCACCGGTCAGGGAGGGAGGGAGGGAGGCAGTAGGTCGGTCGTCCGTCCGTTCGTCACTGTGCCGGCGGTGGTAGTTCGAAAAACGACTAAGTGCTGACCGGGCCTTGATCAGCGTTACGACCCGGAGCTTTGAGGGAGGGAGGGAGGCAGTAGGTCGGTCGTCCGTCCGTTTGTCAGTGTGCCGGCAGTGATGGTTGTTCGAAAAAATGACTAAGGGCTGACCGGGCCTTGATCAGCGTTACGACCCGGCGCTGGTCAGGGCGGGAGGGAGGGAGGCAGTAGGTCGGTCGTCCATCCGTTCGTCAGTGTGCCGGCGGTGGTAGTTCGAAAAACGACTAAGTGCTGACCGGGCCTAGATCAGCGTTACGACCCGGTGCAGTGAGGGAGGGAGGGAGGCAGTAGGTCGGTCGTCCGTCCGGTCGTCAGTGTGCCGGCGGTGGTTGTTCGAAAAACGACTAAGTGCTGACCGGGCCATGATCAGCGTTACGACCCGGTGCAGTGAGGGAGGGAGGGAGGGAGGCAGTAGGTCGGTCGTCCATCCGTTCGTCAGTGTGCCGGCGGTGGTTGTTCGAAAAACGACTAAGTGCTGACCGGGCCATGAACAGCGTTACGACCCGGCACCGGTCAGGAAGGGAGGGAGGGTGGCAGTAGGTCGGTCGTCCGTTCGTTCGTCAGTGTGCCGGCGGTGGTTGTTCGAAAAACGACTAAGTGCTGACCGGGCCATGAACAGCGTTACGACCCGGCACCGGTCAGGAAGGGAGGGAGGGTGGCAGTAGGTCGGTCGTCCGTTCGTTGGTCAGTGTGCCGGCGGTGGTAGTTCGAAAAACGACTAAGTGCTGACCGGGCCTTGATCAGCGTTACGACCCGGTGCAGTGAGGGAGGGAGGGAGGCAGTAGGTCGGTCGTCCGTCCGTTCGTCAGTGTGCCGGCGGTGGTTGTTCGAAAAACGACTAAGTGCTGACCGGGCCATGAACAGCGTTACGACCCGGCACCGGTCAGGAAGGGAGGGAGGGTGGCAGTAGGTCGGTCGTCCGTTCGTTGGTCAGTGTGCCGGCGGTGGTAGTTCGAAAAACGACTAAGTGCTGACCGGGCCATGAACAGCGTTACGACCCGGCACCGGTCAGGAAGGGAGGGAGGGTGGCAGTAGGTCGGTCGTCCATCCGTTCGTCAGTGTGCCGGCGGTGGTAGTTCGAAAAACGACTAAGTGCTGACCGGGCCTTGATCAGCGTTACGACCCGGTACAGTGAGGGAGGGAGGGAGGCAGTAGGTCGGTCGTCCGTCCGTTCGTCAGTGTGCCGGCGGTGGTTGTTCGAAAAACGACTAAGTGCTGACCGGGCCTTGATCAGCGTTACGACCCGGAGCATTGAGGGAGGGAGGGAGGCAGTAGGTCGGTCGTCCGTCCGTCCGTTTGTCAGTGTGCCGGCAGCGATGGTTGTTCGAAAAATGACTAAGGGCTGACCGGGCCTTGATCAGCGTTACGACCCGGAGCATTGAGGGAGGAAGGGAGGGAGGGAGGCAGTAGGTCGGTCGTCCATCCGTTCGTCAGTGTGCCGGCGGTGGTAGTTCGAAAAACGACTAAGTGCTGACCGGGCCTTGATCAGCGTTACGACCCGGTGCAGTGAGGGAGGGAGGGAGGCAGTAGGTCGGTCGTCCGTCCGTTCGTCAGTGTGCCGGTGGTGGTTGTTCGAAAAACGACTAAGTGCTGACCGGGCCTTGATCAGCGTTACGACCCGGCGCAGTGAGGGAGGGAGGGAGGGAGGCAGTAGGTCGGTCGTCCATCCGTTCGTCAGTGTGCCGGCGGTGGTTGTTCGAAAAACGACTAAGTGCTGACCGGGCCTTGATCAGCGTTACGACCCGGTGCAGTGAGGGAGGGAGGGAGGCACTAGGACAGTCGTCCGCCCGTTAGTCAGTGTGTCGGCGGTTGTTGTTCGAAAAACGACTAAGTGCTGACCGGGCCATGAACAGCGTTACGACCCGGCACCGGTCAGGAAGGGAGGGAGGGTGGCAGTAGGTCGGTCGTCCGTTCGTTCGTCAGTGTGCCGGCGGTTGTTGTTCGAAAAACGACTAAGTGCTGACCGGGCCTTGATCAGCGTTACGACCCGGTGCAGTGAGGGAGGGAGGGAGGCAGTAGGTCGGTCGTCCATCCGTTCGTCAGTGTGCCGGCGGTGGTAGTTCGAAAAACGACTAAGTGCTGACAGGGCCTTGATCAGCGTTACGACCCGGTGCAGTGAGGGAGGGAGGGAGGGAGGCAGTAGGTCGGTCGTCCATCCGTTCGTCAGTGTGCCGGCGGTGGTTGTTCGAAAAACGACTAAGTGCTGACCGGGCCATGAACAGCGTTACGACCCGGCACCGGTCAGGAAGGGAGGGAGGGTGGCAGTAGGTCGGTCGTCCGTTCGTTCGTCAGTGTGCCGGCGGTGGTTGTTCGAAAAACGACTAAGTGCTGACCGGGCCATGAACAGCGTTACGACCCGGCACCGGTCAGGAAGGGAGGGAGGGTGGCAGTAGGTCGGTCGTCCGTTCGTTGGTCAGTGTGCCGGCGGTGGTAGTTCGAAAAACGACTAAGTGCTGACCGGGCCTTGATCAGCGTTACGACCCGGTGCAGTGAGGGAGGGAGGGAGGCAGTAGGTCGGTCGTCCGTCCGTTCGTCAGTGTGCCGGCGGTGGTTGTTCGAAAAACGACTAAGTGCTGACCGGGCCATGAACAGCGTTACGACCCGGCACCGGTCAGGAAGGGAGGGAGGGTGGCAGTAGGTCGGTCGTCCGTTCGTTGGTCAGTGTGCCGGCGGTGGTAGTTCGAAAAACGACTAAGTGCTGACCGGGCCATGAACAGCGTTACGACCCGGCACCGGTCAGGAAGGGAGGGAGGGTGGCAGTAGGTCGGTCGTCCATCCGTTCGTCAGTGTGCCGGCGGTGGTAGTTCGAAAAACGACTAAGTGCTGACCGGGCCTTGATCAGCGTTACGACCCGGTACAGTGAGGGAGGGAGGGAGGCAGTAGGTCGGTCGTCCGTCCGTTCGTCAGTGTGCCGGCGGTGGTTGTTCGAAAAACGACTAAGTGCTGACCGGGCCTTGATCAGCGTTACGACCCGGAGCATTGAGGGAGGGAGGGAGGCAGTAGGTCGGTCGTCCGTCCGTCCGTTTGTCAGTGTGCCGGCAGCGATGGTTGTTCGAAAAATGACTAAGGGCTGACCGGGCCTTGATCAGCGTTACGACCCGGAGCATTGAGGGAGGGAGGGAGGGAGGCAGTAGGTCGGTCGTCCATCCGTTCGTCAGTGTGCCGGCGGTGGTAGTTCGAAAAACGACTAAGTGCTGACCGGGCCTTGATCAGCGTTACGACCCGGTGCAGTGAGGGAGGGAGGGAGGCAGTAGGTCGGTCGTCCGTCCGTTCGTCAGTGTGCCGGTGGTGGTTGTTCGAAAAACGACTAAGTGCTGACCGGGCCTTGATCAGCGTTACGACCCGGCGCAGTGAGGGAGGGAGGGAGGGAGGCAGTAGGTCGGTCGTCCATCCGTTCGTCAGTGTGCCGGCGGTGGTTGTTCGAAAAACGACTAAGTGCTGACCGGGCCTTGATCAGCGTTACGACCCGGTGCAGTGAGGGAGGGAGGGAGGCACTAGGACAGTCGTCCGCCCGTTAGTCAGTGTGTCGGCGGTTGTTGTTCGAAAAACGACTAAGTGCTGACCGGGCCATGAACAGCGTTACGACCCGGCACCGGTCAGGAAGGGAGGGAGGGTGGCAGTAGGTCGGTCGTCCGTTCGTTCGTCAGTGTGCCGGCGGTTGTTGTTCGAAAAACGACTAAGTGCTGACCGGGCCTTGATCAGCGTTACGACCCGGTGCAGTGAGGGAGGGAGGGAGGCAGTAGGTCGGTCGTCCATCCGTTCGTCAGTGTGCCGGCGGTGGTAGTTCGAAAAACGACTAAGTGCTGACAGGGCCTTGATCAGCGTTACGACCCGGTGCAGTGAGGGAGGGAGGGAGGGAGGCAGTAGGTCGGTCGTCCATCCGTTCGTCAGTGTGCCGGCGGTGGTTGTTCGAAAAACGACTAAGTGCTGACCGGGCCATGATCAGCGTTACGACCCGGTGCAGTGAGGGAGGGAGGGAGGCACTAGGACAGTCGTCCGCCCGTTAGTCAGTGTGCCGGCGGTGGTTGTTCGAAAAACGACTAAGTGCTGACCGGGCCTTGATCAGCGTTACGACCCGGCCCCGGTCAGGGAGGGAGGGAGGGAGGCAGTAGGTCGGTCGTCCGTCCGTTCGTCACTGTGCCGGCGGTGGTAGTTCGAAAAACGACTAAGTGCTGACCGGGCCTTGATCAGCGTTACGACCCGGAGCATTGAGGGAGGGAGGGAGGCAGTAGGTCGGTCGTCCGTCCGTTTGTCAGTGTGCCGGCAGTGATGGTTGTTCG
Organism: Tubulanus polymorphus; assembly: GCF_964204645.1. Taxonomy (NCBI): domain Eukaryota; kingdom Metazoa; phylum Nemertea; class Palaeonemertea; order Tubulaniformes; family Tubulanidae; genus Tubulanus; species Tubulanus polymorphus. The sequence goes on from NC_134036.1 coordinate 7,295,042, forward strand.
AAAAAATGACTAAGGGCTGACCGGGCCTTGATCAGCGTTACGACCCGGCGCTGGTCAGGGCGGGAGGGAGGGAGGCAGTAGGTCGGTCGTCCATCCGTTCGTCAGTGTGCCGGCGGTGGTAGTTCGAAAAACGACTAAGTACTGACCGGGCCTAGATCAGCGTTACGACCCGGTGCAGTGAGGGAGGGTGGGAGGCAGTAGGTCGGTCGGCCGTCCGGTCGTCAGTGTGCCGGCGGTGGTTGTTCGAAAAACGACTAAGTGCTGACCGGGCCATGATCAGCGTTACGACCCGGTGCAGTGAGGGAGGGAGGGAGGAACTAGGACAGTCGTCCGCCCGTTAGTCAGTGTGTCGGCGGTTGTTGTTCGAAAAACGACTAAGTGCTGACCGGGCCATGAACAGCGTTACGACCCGGCACCGGTCAGGAAGGGAGGGAGGGTGGCAGTAGGTCGGTCGTCCGTTCGTTGGTCAGTGTGCCGTTGGTGGTAGTTCGAAAAACGACTAAGTGCTGACCGGGCCTTGATCAGCGTTACGACCCGGTGCAGTGAGGGAGGGAGGGAGGCAGTAGGTCGGTCGTCCGTCCGTTCGTCAGTGTGCCGGCGGTGGTAGTTCGAAAAACGACTAAGTGCTGACCGGGCCATGAACAGCGTTACGACCCGGCACCGGTCAGGAAGGGAGGGAGGGTGGCAGTAGGTCGGTCGTCCGTTCGTTGGTCAGTGTGCCGGCGGTGGTAGTTCGAAAAACGACTAAGTGCTGACCGGGCCTTGATCAGCGTTACGACCCGGTGCAGTGAGGGAGGGAGGGAGGCAGTTGGTCGGTCGTCCGTCCGTTCGTCAGTGTGCCGGCGGTGGTTGTTCGAAAAACGACTAAGTGCTGACCGGGCCTTGATCAGCGTTACGACCCGGTGCAGTGAGGGAGGGAGGGAGGGAGGCATTAGGTCGGTCGTCCATCCGTTCGTCAGTGTGCCGGCGGTGGTTGTTCGAAAAACGACTAAGTGCTGACCGGGCCATGATCAGCGTTACGACCCGGTGCAGTGAGGGAGGGAGGGAGGCACTAGGACAGTCGTCCGCCCGTTAGTCAGTGTGTCGGCGGTTGTTGTACGAAAAACGACTAAGTACTGACCGGGCCATGAACAACGTTACGACCCGGCACCAGTCAGGAAGGGAGGGAGGGTAGCAGTAGGTCGGTCGTCCGTTCGTTCGTCAGTGTGCCGGCGGTGGTTGTTCGAAAAACGACTAAGTGCTGACAGGGCCTTGATCAGCGTTACGACCCGGTGCAGTGAGGGAGGGAGGGAGGGAGGGAGGCAGTAGGTCCGTCGTCCGCCCGTTAGTCAGTGTGTCGGCGGTTGCTGTTCGAAAAACGACTAAGTGCTGACCGGGCCATGAACAGCGTTACGACCCGGCACCGGTCAGGAAGGGAGGGAGGGTGGCAGTAGGTCGGTCGTCCGTTCGTTCGTCAGTGTGCCGGCGGTGGTAGTTCGAAAAACGACTAAGTGCTGACCGGGCATTGATCAGCGTTACGACCCGGTGCAGTGAGGGAGGGAGGGAGGCAGTAGGTCGGTCGTCCGTCCGTTCGTCAGTGTGCCGGCGGTGGTTGTTCGAAAAACGACTAAGTGCTGACCGGGTCATAATCAGCGTTACGACCCGGTGCAGTGAGGGAGGGAGGGAGGCAGTAGGTCGGTCGTCCATCCGTTCGTCAGTGTGCCGGCGGTTGTTGTTCGAAAAACGACTAAGTGCTGACCGGGCCTTGATCAGCGTTACGACCCGGTGCAGTGAGGGAGGGAGGGAGGCAGTAGGTCGGTCGTCCATCCGTTCGTCAGTGTGCCGGCGGTGGTTGTTCGAAAAACGACTAAGTGCTGACCGGGTCATGATCAGCGTTACGACCCGGTGCAGTGAGGGAGGGAGGGAGGGAGGCAGTAGGTCGGTCGTCCATCCGTTCGTCAGTGTGCCGGCGGTGGTTGTTCGAAAAACGACTAAGTGCTGACCGGGCCATGATCAGCGTTACGACCCGGTGCAGTGAGGGATGGAGGGAGGCACTAGGACAGTCGTCCGCCCGTTAGTCAGTGTGTCGGCGGTTGTTGTTCGAAAAACGACTAAGTGCTGACCGGGCCATGAACAGCGTTACGACCCGGCACCGGTCAGGAAGGGAGGGAGGGTGGCAGTAGGTCGGTCGTCCGTCCGTTCGCCAGTGTGCCGGCGGTGGTTGTTCGAAAAACGACTAAGTGCTGACCGGGCCATGAACAGCGTTACGACCCGGCACCGGTCAGGAAGGGAGGGAGGGTGGCAGTAGGTCGGTCGTCCGTTCGTTCGTCAGTGTGCCGGCGGTGGTAGTTCGAAAAACGACTAAGTGCTGACCGGGCCTTGATCAGCGTTACGACCCGTTGCAGTGAGGGAGGGAGGGAGGGAGGCAGTAGGTCCGTCGTCCGCCCGTTAGTCAGTGTGTCGGCGGTTGCTGTTCGAAAAACGACTAAGTGCTGACCGGGCCTTGATCAGCGTTACGACCCGGTGCAGTGAGGGAGGGAGGGAGGCAGTAGGTCGGTCGTCCGTCCGTTCGTCAGTGTGCCGGCGGTGGTTGTTCGAAAAACGACTAAGTGCTGACCGGGCCTTGATCAGCGTTACGACCCGGTGCAGTGAGCGAGGGAGGGAGGGAGGGAGGCATTAGGTCGGTCGTCCATCCGTTCGTCAGTGTGCCGGCGGTGGTTGTTCGAAAAACGACTAAGTGCTGACCGGGCCTTGATCAGCGTTACGACCCGGTGCAGTGAGGGAGGGAGGGAGGCAGTAGGTCGGTCGTCCGTCCGTTCGTCAGTGTGCCGGCGGTGGTTGTTCGAAAAACGACTAAGTGCTGACCGGGCCTTGATCAGCGTTACGACCCGGTGCAGTGAGCGAGGGAGGGAGGGAGGGAGGCATTAGGTCGGTCGTCCATCCGTTCGTCAGTGTGCCGGCGGTGGTTGTTCGAAAAACGACTAAGTGCTGACCGGGCCATGATCAGCGTTACGACCCGGTGCAGTGAGGGAGGGAGGGAGGCACTAGGACAGTCGTCCGCCCGTTAGTCAGTGTGTCGGCGGTTGTTGTACGAAAAACGACTAAGTACTGACCGGGCCATGAACAGCGTTACGACCCGGCACCAGTCAGAAAGGGAGGGAGGGTGGCAGTAGGTCGGTCGTCCGTTCGTTCGTCAGTGTGCCGGCGGTGGTTGTTCGAAAAACGACTAAGTGCTGACCGGGCCTTGATCAGCGTTACGACCCGGTGCAGTGAGGGAGGGAGGGAGGGAGGGAGGCAGTAGGTCCGTCGTCCGCCCGTTAGTCAGTGTGTCGGCGGTTGCTGTTCGAAAAACGACTAAGTGCTGACCGGGCCATGAACAGCGTTACGACCCGGCACCGGTCAGGAAGGGAGGGAGGGTGGCAGTAGGTCGGTCGTCCGTTCGTTCGTCAGTGTGCCGGCGGTGGTAGTTCGAAAAACGACTAAGTGCTGACCGGGCCTTGATCAGCGTTACGACCCGGTGCAGTGAGGGAGGGAGGGAGGCAGTAGGTCGGTCGTCCGTCCGTTTGTCAGTGTGCCGGCGGTGGTTGTTCGAAAAACGACTAAGTGCTGACCGGGTCATAATCAGCGTTACGACCCGGTGCAGTGAGGGAGGGAGGGAGGCAGTAGGTCGGTCGTCCATCCGTTCGTCAGTGTGCCGGCGGTGGTTGTTCGAAAAACGACTAAGTGCTGACCGGGCCATGATCAGCGTTACGACCCGGTGCAGTGAGGGAGGGAGGCACTAGGACAGTCGTCCGCCCGTTAGTCAGTGTGTCGGCGGTTGTTGTTCGAAAAACGACTAAGTGCTGACCGGGCCATGAACAGCGTTACGACCCGGCACCGGTCAGGAAGGGAGGGAGGGTGGCAGTAGGTCGGTCGTCCGTTCGTTCGTCAGTGTGCCGGCGGTGGTTGTTCGAAAAACGACTAAGTGCTGACCGGGCCTTGATCAGCGTTTCGACCCGGCACCGGTCAGGGAGGGAGGGAGGGAGGCAGTAGGTCGGTCGTCCGTCCGTTCGTCATTGTGCCGGCGGTGGTAGTTCGAAAAACGACTAAGTGCTGACCGGGCCTTGATCAGCGTTACGACCCGGAGCATTGAGGGAGGGAGGGAGGCAGTAGGTCGGTCGTCCGTCCGTTCGTCATTGTGCCGGCGGCGGTAGTTCGAAAAACGACTAAGTGCTGACCGGGCCTAGATCAGCGTTACGACCCGGTGCAGTGAGGGAGGGAGGGAGGCAGTAGGTCGGTCGTCCGTCCGGTCGTCAGTGTGCCGGCGGTGGTTGTTCGAAAAACGACAAAGTGCTGACCGGGCCATGATCAGCGTTACGACCCGGTGCAGTGAGGGAGGGAGGGAGGCACTAGGACAGTCGTCCGCCCGTTAGTCAGTGTGTCGGCGGTTGTTGTTCGAAAAACGACTAAGTGCTGACCGGGCCTTGATCAGCGTTACGACCCGGAGCATTGAGGGAGGGAGGGAGGCAGTAGGTCGGTCGTCCATCCGTTCGTCAGTGTGCCGGCGGTGGTAGTTCGAAAAACGACTAAGTGCTGACCGGGCCTTGATCAGCGTTACGACCCGGAGCATTGAGGGAGGGAGGGAGGCAGTAGGTCGGTCGTCCGTCCGGTCGTCAGTGTGCCGGCGGTGGTTGTTCGAAAAACGACAAAGTGCTGACCGGGCCATGATCAGCGTTACGACCCGGTGCAGTGAGGGAGGGAGGGAGGCACTAGGACAGTCGTCCGCCCGTTAGTCAGTGTGTCGGCGGTTGTTGTTCGAAAAACGACTAAGTGCTGACCGGGCCATGAACAGCGTTACGACCCGGCACCGGTCAGGAAGGGAGGGAGGGTGGCAGTAGGTCGGTCGTCCGTTCGTTCGTCAGTGTGCCGGCGGTGGTTGTTCGAAAAACGACTAAGTGCTGACCGGGCCTTGATCAGCGTTACGACCCGGCGCAGTGAGGGAGGGAGGGAGGGAGGCAGTAGGTCGGTCGTCCATCCGTTCGTCAGTGTGCCGGCGGTGGTTGTTCGAAAAACGACTAAGTGCTGACCGGGCCTTGATCAGCGTTACGACCCGGTGCAGTGAGGGAGGGAGGGAGGGAGGCAGTAGGTCGGTCGTCCATCCGTTCGTCAGTGTGCCGGCGGTGGTTGTTCGAAAAACGACTAAGTGCTGACCGGGCCATGATCAGCGTTACGACCCGGTGCAGTGAGGGAGGGAGGGAGGCACTAGGACAGTCGTCCGCCCGTTAGTCAGTGTGTCGGCGGTTGTTGTTCGAAAAACGACTAAGTGCTGACCGGGCCTTGATCAGCGTTACGACCCGGTGCAGTGAGGGAGGGAGGGAGGCAGTAGGTCGGTCGTCCGTCCGTTTGTCAGTGTGCCGGCGGTGGTTGTTCGAAAAACGACTAAGTGCTGACCGGGTCATAATCAGCGTTACGACCCGGTGCAGTGAGGGAGGGAGGGAGGCAGTAGGTCGGTCGTCCATCCGTTCGTCAGTGTGCCGGCGGTTGTTGTTCGAAAAACGACTAAGTGCTGACCGGGCCTTGATCAGCGTTACGACCCGGTGCAGTGAGGGAGGGAGGGAGGCAGTAGGTCGGTCGTCCATCCGTTCGTCAGTGTGCCGGCGGTGGTTGTTCGAAAAACGACTAAGTGCTGACCGGGCCATGATCAGCGTTACGACCCGGTGCAGTGAGGGAGGGAGGCACTAGGACAGTCGTCCGCCCGTTAGTCAGTGTGTCGGCGGTTGTTGTTCGAAAAACGACTAAGTGCTGACCGGGCCATGAACAGCGTTACGACCCGGCACCGGTCAGGAAGGGAGGGAGGGTGGCAGTAGGTCGGTCGTCCGTCCGTTCGCCAGTGTGCCGGCGGTGGTTGTTCGAAAAACGACTAAGTGCTGACCGGGCCATGAACAGCGTTACGACCCGGCACCGGTCAGGAAGGGAGGGAGGGTGGCAGTAGGTCGGTCGTCCGTTCGTTCGTCAGTGTGCCGGCGGTGGTAGTTCGAAAAACGACTAAGTGCTGACCGGGCCTTGATCAGCGTTACGACCCGTTGCAGTGAGGGAGGGAGGGAGGGAGGCAGTAGGTCCGTCGTCCGCCCGTTAGTCAGTGTGTCGGCGGTTGCTGTTCGAAAAACGACTAAGTGCTGACCGGGCCTTGATCAGCGTTACGACCCGGTGCAGTGAGGGAGGGAGGGAGGCAGTAGGTCGGTCGTCCGTCCGTTCGTCAGTGTGCCGGCGGTGGTTGTTCGAAAAACGACTAAGTGCTGACCGGGCCTTGATCAGCGTTACGACCCGGTGCAGTGAGCGAGGGAGGGAGGGAGGGAGGCATTAGGTCGGTCGTCCATCCGTTCGTCAGTGTGCCGGCGGTGGTTGTTCGAAAAACGACTAAGTGCTGACCGGGCCTTGATCAGCGTTACGACCCGGTGCAGTGAGGGAGGGAGGGAGGCAGTAGGTCGGTCGTCCGTCCGTTCGTCAGTGTGCCGGCGGTGGTTGTTCGAAAAACGACTAAGTGCTGACCGGGCCTTGATCAGCGTTACGACCCGGTGCAGTGAGCGAGGGAGGGAGGGAGGGAGGCATTAGGTCGGTCGTCCATCCGTTCGTCAGTGTGCCGGCGGTGGTTGTTCGAAAAACGACTAAGTGCTGACCGGGCCATGATCAGCGTTACGACCCGGTGCAGTGAGGGAGGGAGGGAGGCACTAGGACAGTCGTCCGCCCGTTAGTCAGTGTGTCGGCGGTTGTTGTACGAAAAACGACTAAGTACTGACCGGGCCATGAACAGCGTTACGACCCGGCACCAGTCAGAAAGGGAGGGAGGGTGGCAGTAGGTCGGTCGTCCGTTCGTTCGTCAGTGTGCCGGCGGTGGTTGTTCGAAAAACGACTAAGTGCTGACCGGGCCTTGATCAGCGTTACGACCCGGTGCAGTGAGGGAGGGAGGGAGGGAGGGAGGCAGTAGGTCCGTCGTCCGCCCGTTAGTCAGTGTGTCGGCGGTTGCTGTTCGAAAAACGACTAAGTGCTGACCGGGCCATGAACAGCGTTACGACCCGGCACCGGTCAGGAAGGGAGGGAGGGTGGCAGTAGGTCGGTCGTCCGTTCGTTCGTCAGTGTGCCGGCGGTGGTAGTTCGAAAAACGACTAAGTGCTGACCGGGCCTTGATCAGCGTTACGACCCGGTGCAGTGAGGGAGGGAGGGAGGCAGTAGGTCGGTCGTCCGTCCGTTTGTCAGTGTGCCGGCGGTGGTTGTTCGAAAAACGACTAAGTGCTGACCGGGTCATAATCAGCGTTACGACCCGGTGCAGTGAGGGAGGGAGGGAGGCAGTAGGTCGGTCGTCCATCCGTTCGTCAGTGTGCCGGCGGTTGTTGTTCGAAAAACGACTAAGTGCTGACCGGGCCTTGATCAGCGTTACGACCCGGTGCAGTGAGGGAGGGAGGGAGGCAGTAGGTCGGTCGTCCATCCGTTCGTCAGTGTGCCGGCGGTGGTTGTTCGAAAAACGACTAAGTGCTGACCGGGCCATGATCAGCGTTACGACCCGGTGCAGTGAGGGAGGGAGGCACTAGGACAGTCGTCCGCCCGTTAGTCAGTGTGTCGGCGGTTGTTGTTCGAAAAACGACTAAGTGCTGACCGGGCCATGAACAGCGTTACGACCCGGCACCGGTCAGGAAGGGAGGGAGGGTGGCAGTAGGTCGGTCGTCCGTTCGTTCGTCAGTGTGCCGGCGGTGGTTGTTCGAAAAACGACTAAGTGCTGACCGGGCCTTGATCAGCGTTACGACCCGGCACCGGTCAGGGAGGGAGGGAGGGAGGCAGTAGGTCGGTCGTCCGTCCGTTCGTCATTGTGCCGGCGGTGGTAGTTCGAAAAACGACTAAGTGCTGACCGGGCCTTGATCAGCGTTACGACCCGGTGCAGTGAGGGAGGGAGGGAGGCAGTAGGTCGGTCGTCCATCCGTTCGTCAGTGTGCCGGCGGTGGTTGTTCGAAAAACGACTAAGTGCTGACCGGGCCATGATCAGCGTTACGACCCGGTGCAGTGAGGGATGGAGGGAGGCACTAGGACAGTCGTCCGCCCGTTAGTCAGTGTGTCGGCGGTTGTTGTTCGAAAAACGACTAAGTGCTGACCGGGCCATGAACAGCGTTACGACCCGGCACCGGTCAGGAAGGGAGGGAGGGTGGCAGTAGGTCGGTCGTCCGTTCGTTCGTCAGTGTGCCGGCGGTGGTAGTTCGAAAAACGACTAAGTGCTGACCGGGCCTTGATCAGCGTTACGACCCGTTGCAGTGAGGGAGGGAGGGAGGGAGGCAGTAGGTCCGTCGTCCGCCCGTTAGTCAGTGTGTCGGCGGTTGCTGTTCGAAAAACGACTAAGTGCTGACCGGGCCTTGATCAGCGTTACGACCCGGTGCAGTGAGGGAGGGAGGGAGGCAGTAGGTCGGTCGTCCGTCCGTTCGTCAGTGTGCCGGCGGTGGTTGTTCGAAAAACGACTAAGTGCTGACCGGGCCTTGATCAGCGTTACGACCCGGTGCAGTGAGCGAGGGAGGGAGGGAGGGAGGCATTAGGTCGGTCGTCCATCCGTTCGTCAGTGTGCCGGCGGTGGTTGTTCGAAAAACGACTAAGTGCTGACCGGGCCTTGATCAGCGTTACGACCCGGTGCAGTGAGGGAGGGAGGGAGGCAGTAGGTCGGTCGTCCGTCCGTTCGTCAGTGTGCCGGCGGTGGTTGTTCGAAAAACGACTAAGTGCTGACCGGGCCTTGATCAGCGTTACGACCCGGTGCAGTGAGCGAGGGAGGGAGGGAGGGAGGCATTAGGTCGGTCGTCCATCCGTTCGTCAGTGTGCCGGCGGTGGTTGTTCGAAAAACGACTAAGTGCTGACCGGGCCATGATCAGCGTTACGACCCGGTGCAGTGAGGGAGGGAGGGAGGCACTAGGACAGTCGTCCGCCCGTTAGTCAGTGTGTCGGCGGTTGTTGTACGAAAAACGACTAAGTACTGACCGGGCCATGAACAGCGTTACGACCCGGCACCAGTCAGGAAGGGAGGGAGGGTGGCAGTAGGTCGGTCGTCCGTTCGTTCGTCAGTGTGCCGGCGGTGGTTGTTCGAAAAACGACTAAGTGCTGACCGGGCCTTGATCAGCGTTACGACCCGGTGCAGTGAGGGAGGGAGGGAGGGAGGGAGGCAGTAGGTCCGTCGTCCGCCCGTTAGTCAGTGTGTCGGCGGTTGCTGTTCGAAAAACGACTAAGTGCTGACCGGGCCATGAACAGCGTTACAACCCGGCACCGGTCAGGAAGGGAGGGAGGGTGGCAGTAGGTCGGTCGTCCGTTCGTTCGTCAGTCTGCCGGCGGTGGTAGTTCGAAAAACGACTAAGTGCTGACCGGGCCTTGATCAGCGTTACGACCCGGTGCAGTGAGGGAGGGAGGGAGGCAGTAGGTCGGTCGTCCGTCCGTTTGTCAGTGTGCCGGCGGTGGTTGTTCGAAAAACGACTAAGTGCTGACCGGGTCATAATCAGCGTTACGACCCGGTGCAGTGAGGGAGGGAGGGAGGGAGGCAGTAGGTCGGTCGTCCGTCCGTTCGTCAGTGTGCCGGCGGTGGTTGTTCGAAAAACGACTAAGTGCTGACCGGGCCTTGATCAGCGTTACGACCCGGTGCAGTGAGGGAGGGAGGGAGGCACTAGGACAGTCGTCCGCCCGTTAGTCAGTGTGTCGGCGGTTGTTGTTCGAAAAACGACTAAGTGCTGACCGGGCCGTGAACAGCGTTACGACCCGGCACCGGTCAGGAAGGGAGGGAGGGTGGCAGTAGGTCGGTCGTCCGTTCGTTCGTCAGTGTGCCGGCGGTGGTAGTTCGAAAAACGACTAAGTGCTGACCGGGCATTGATCGGCGTTACGACCCGGTGCAGTGAGGGAGGGAGGGAGGCAGTAGGTCGGTCGTCCGTCCGTTCGTCAGTGTGCCGGCGGTGGTTGTTCGAAAAACGACTAAGTGCTGACCGGGTCATAATCAGCGTTACGACCCGGTGCAGTGAGGGAGGGAGGGAGGCAGTAGGTCGGTCGTCCATCCGTTCGTCAGTGTGCCGGCGGTTGTTGTTCGAAAAACGACTAAGTGCTGACCGGGCCTTGATCAGCGTTACGACCCGGTGCAGTGAGGGAGGGAGGGAGGCAGTAGGTCGGTCGTCCATCCGTTCGTCAGTGTGCCGGCGGTGGTTGTTCGAAAAACGACTAAGTGCTGACCGGGTCATGATCAGCGTTACGACCCGGTGCAGTGAGGGAGGGAGGGAGGGAGGCAGTAGGTCGGTCGTCCATCCGTTCGTCAGTGTGCCGGCGGTGGTTGTTCGAAAAACGACTAAGTGCTGACCGGGCCATGATCAGCGTTACGACCCGGTGCAGTGAGGGATGGAGGGAGGCACTAGGACAGTCGTCCGCCCGTTAGTCAGTGTGTCGGCGGTTGTTGTTCGAAAAACGACTAAGTGCTGACCGGGCCATGAACAGCGTTACGACCCGGCACCGGTCAGGAAGGGAGGGAGGGTGGCAGTAGGTCGGTCGTCCCGTTCGTTCGTCAGTGTGCCGGCGGTGGTAGTTCGAAAAACGACTAAGTGCTGACCGGGGCCTTGATCAGCGTTACGACCCGTTGCAGTGAGGGAGGGAGGGAGGGAGGCAGTAGGTCCGTCGTCCGCCCGTTAGTCAGTGTGTCGGCGGTTGCTGTTCGAAAAACGACTAAGTGCTGACCGGGCCTTGATCAGCGTTACGACCCGGTGCAGTGAGGGAGGGAGGGAGGCAGTAGGTCGGTCGTCCGTCCGTTCGTCAGTGTGCCGGCGGTGGTTGTTCGAAAAACGACTAAGTGCTGACCGGGCCTTGATCAGCGTTACGACCCGGTGCAGTGAGCGAGGGAGGGAGGGAGGGAGGCATTAGGTCGGTCGTCCATCCGTTCGTCAGTGTGCCGGCGGTGGTTGTTCGAAAAACGACTAAGTGCTGACCGGGCCTTGATCAGCGTTACGACCCGGTGCAGTGAGGGAGGGAGGGAGGCAGTAGGTCGGTCGTCCGTCCGTTCGTCAGTGTGCCGGCGGTGGTTGTTCGAAAAACGACTAAGTGCTGACCGGGCCTTGATCAGCGTTACGACCCGGTGCAGTGAGCGAGGGGAGGGAGGGAGGGAGGCATTAGGTCGGTCGTCCATCCGTTCGTCAGTGTGCCGGCGGTGGTTGTTTCGAAAAACGACTAAGTGCTGACCGGGCCATGATCAGCGTTACGACCCGGTGCAGTGAGGGAGGGAGGGAGGCACTAGGACAGTCGTCCGCCCGTTAGTCAGTGTGTCGGCGGTTGTTGTACGAAAAACGACTAAGTACTGACCGGGCCATGAACAGCGTTACGACCCGGCACCAGTCAGGAAGGGAGGGAGGGTGGCAGTAGGTCGGTCGTCCGTTCGTTCGTCAGTGTGCCGGCGGTGGTTGTTCGAAAAACGACTAAGTGCTGACCGGGCCTTGATCAGCGTTACGACCCGGTGCAGTGAGGGAGGGAGGGAGGGAGGGAGGCAGTAGGTCCGTCGTCCACCCGTTAGTCAGTGTGTCGGCGGTTGTTGTTCGAAAAACGACTAAGTGCTGACCGGGCCATGAACAGCGTTACGACCCGGCACCGGTCAGGAGGGAGGGAGGGTGGCAGTAGGTCGGTCGTCCGTTCGTTCGTCAGTGTGCCGGCGGTGGTAGTTCGAAAAACGACTAAGTGCTGACCGGGCCTTGATCAGCGTTACGACCCGGTGCAGTGAGGGAGGGAGGGAGGCAGTAGGTCGGTCGTCCGTCCGTTTGTCAGTGTGCCGGCGGTGGTTGTTCGAAAAACGACTAAGTGCTGACCGGGTCATAATCAGCGTTACGACCCGGTGCAGTGAGGGAGGGAGGGAGGCAGTAGGTCGGTCGTCCATCCGTTCGTCAGTGTGCCGGCGGTTGTTGTTCGAAAAACGACTAAGTGCTGACCGGGCCTTGATCAGCGTTACGACCCGGTGCAGTGAGGGAGGGAGGGAGGCAGTAGGTCGGTCGTCCATCCGTTCGTCAGTGTGCCGGCGGTGGTTGTTCGAAAAACGACTAAGTGCTGACCGGGCCATGATCAGCGTTACGACCCGGTGCAGTGAGGGAGGGAGGGAGGGAGGCAGTAGGTCGGTCGTCCGTCCGTTCGTCAGTGTGCCGGCGGTGGTTGTTCGAAAAACGACTAAGTGCTGACCGGGCCTTGATCAGCGTTACGACCCGGTGCAGTGAGGGAGGGAGGGAGGGAGGCAGTAGGTCGGTCGTCCATCCGTTCGTCAGTGTGCCGGCGGTGGTAGTTCGAAAAACGACTAAGTGCTGACCGGGCCTTGATCAGCGTTACGACCCGGTGCAGTGAGGGAGGGAGGGAGGCAGTAGGTCGGTCGTCCGTCCGTTCGCCAGTGTGCCGGCGGTGGTTGTTCGAAAAACGACTAAGTGCTGACCGGGCCTTGATCAGCGTTACGACCCGGAGCAGTGACGGAGGGAGGGAGGCAGTAGGTCGGTCGTCCGTCCGTTCGCCAGAGTGCCGCTGGTGGTTGTTCGAAAAACGACTAAGTGCTGACCGGGCCTTGATCAGCGTTACGACCCGGTGCAGTGAGGGAGGGAGGGAGGCAGTAGGTCGGTCGTCCGTCCAGTCGTCAGTGTGCCGGCGGTGGTTGTTCGAAAAACGACTAAGTGCTGACCGGGCCATGCACAGCGTTACGACCCGGCACCGGTCAGGAAGGGAGGGAGGGTGGCAGTAGGTCGGTCGTCCGTTCGTTGGTCAGTGTGCCGGCGGTGGTAGTTCGAAAAACGACTAAGTGCTGACCGGGCCTTGATCAGCGTTACGACCCGGAGCAGTGTGGGAGGGAGGGGGACAGTAGGTCGGTCGTCCGTCCGTTCGTCAGTGTGCCGGCAGAGTTGGTTGTTCGAAAAACGACTAAGTGCTGACCGGGCCTTGATCAGCGTTACGACCCGGTGTTGTGACGGAGGGAGGGAGGCAGTAGGTCGGTCGTCCGTCCTTTCGCCAGAGTGCCGCTGGTGGTTGTTCGAAAAACGACTAAGTGCTGACCGGGCCTTGATCAGCGTTACGACCCGGTGCAGTGAGGGAGGGAGGGAGGCAGTAGGTCGGTCGTCCGTCCAGTCGTCAGTGTGCCGGCGGTGGTTGTTCGAAAAACGACTAAGTGCTGACCGGGCCTTGATCAGCGTTACGACCCGGAGCAGTGTGGGAGGGAGGGGGACAGTAGGTCGGTCGTCCGTCCGTTCGTCAGTGTGCCGGCAGAGTTGGTTGTTCGAAAAACGACTAAGTGCTGACCGGGCCTTGATCAGCGTTACGACCCGGTGTTGTGAGGGAGGGAGGGAGGCAGTAGGTCGGTCGTCCATCCGTTCGTCAGTGTGCCGGCGGTGGTTGTTCGAAAAACGACTAAGTGCTGACCGGGCCTTGATCAGCGTTACGACCCGGCACCGGTCAGGAAGGGAGGGAGGGTGGCAGTAGGTCGGTCGTCCATCCGTTCGTCAGTGTGCCGGCGCTGGTTGTTCGAAAAACGACTAAGTGCTGACCGGGCCTTGATCAGCGTTACGACCCGGCGCAGTGAGGGAGGGAGGGAGGCAGTAGGTCGGTCGTCCGTCCGTTCGTCAGTGTGCCGGCGGTGGTTGTTCGAAAAACGACTAAGTGCTGACCGGGCCTTGATCAGCGTTTCGACCCGGAGCAGTGAGGGAGGGAGGGAGGCAGTAGGTCGGTCGTCCGTCCGTTCGCCAGTGTGCCGGCGGTGGTTGTTCGAAAAACGACTAAGTGCTGACCGGGCCTTGATCAGCGTTACGACCCGGAGCATTGAGGGAGGGAGGGAGGCAGTAGGTCGGTCGTCCGTCCGTTTGTCAGTGTGCCGGCAGTGATGGTTGTTCGAAAAACGACTAAGGGCTGACCGGGCCTTAATCAGCGTTACGACCCGGCGCTGGTCAGGGAGGGAGGGAGGGAGGCAGTAGGTCGGTCGTCCATCCGTTCGTCAGTGTGCCGGCGGTGGTAGTTCGAAAAACGACTAAGTGCTGACCGGGCCATGATCAGCGTTACGACCCGGTGCAGTGAGGGAGGGAGGGAGGCACTAGGACAGTCGTCCGCCCGTTAGTCAGTGTGTCGGCGGTTGTTGTTCGAAAAACGACTAAGTGCTGACCGGGCCTTGATCAGCGTTACGACCCGGAGCATTGAGGGAGGGAGGGAGGCAGTAGGTCGGTCGTCCGTCCGTTCGTCAGTGTGCCGGCGGTGGTAGTTCGAAAAACGACTAAGTGCTGACCGGGCCTTGATCAGCGTTACGACCCGGTGCAGTGAGGGAGGGAGGGAGGGAGGCAGTAGGTCGGTCGTCCGTTCGTTCGTCAGTGTGCCGGCGGTGGTTGTTCGAAAAACGACTAAGTGCTGACCGGGCCTTGATCAGCGTTACGACCCGGTGCAGTGAGGGAGGGAGGGAGGGAGGGAGGCAGTAGGTCCGTCGTCCGCCCGTTAGTCAGTGTGTCGGCGGTTGTTGTTCGAAAAACGACTAAGTGCTGACCGGGCCATGAACAGCGTTACGACCCGGCACCGGTCAGGAAGGGAGGGAGGGTGGCAGTAGGTCGGTCGTCCGTTCGTTCGTCAGTGTGCCGGCGGTGGTAGTTCGAAAAACGACTAAGTGCTGACCGGGCCTTGATCAGCGTTACGACCCGGTGCAGTGAGGGAGGGAGGGAGGCAGTAGGTCGGTCGTCCGTCCGTTTGTCAGTGTGCCGGCGGTGGTTGTTCGAAAAACGACTAAGTGCTGACCGGGTCATAATCAGCGTTACGACCCGGTGCAGTGAGGGAGGGAGGGTGGCAGTAGGACAGTCGTCCGCCCGTTAGTCAGTGTGTCGGCGGTTGTTGTTCGAAAAACGACTAAGTGCTGACCGGGCCTTGATCAGCGTTACGACCCGGAGCATTGAGGGAGGGAGGAAGGCAGTAGGTCGGTCGTCCATCCGTTCGTCAGTGTGCCGGCGGTGGTAGTTCGAAAAACGACTAAGTGCTGACCGGGCCTTGATCAGCGTTACGACCCGGTGCAGTGAGGGAGGGAGGGAGGGAGGGAGGCAGTAGGTCGGTCGTCCGTCCGTTCGTCAGTGTGCCGGCGGTGGTTGTTCGAAAAACGACTAAGTGCTGACCGGGCCTTGATCAGCCTTACGACCCGGTGCAGTTAGGGAGGGAGGGAGGGAGGCAGTAGGTCCGTCGTCCGCCCGTTAGTCAGTGTGTCGGCGGTTGTTGTTCGAAAAACGACTAAGTGCTGACCGGGCCGTGAACAGCGTTACGACCCGGCACCGGTCAGGAAGGGAGGGAGGGTGGCAGTAGGTCGGTCGTCCGTTCGTTCGTCAGTGTGCCGGCGGTGGTAGTTCGAAAAACGACTGAGTGCTGACCGGGCCTTGATCAGCGTTACGAACCGGTGCAGTGAGGGAGGGAGGGAGGCAGTAGGTCGGTCGTCCGTCCGTTCGCCAGTGTGCCGCTGGTGGTTGTTCGAAAAACGACTAAGTGCTGACCGGGCCTTGATCAGCGTTACGACCCGGAGCAGTGAGGGAGGGAGGGAGGCAGTAGGTCGGTCGTCCGTCCGTTCGCCAGTGTGCCACTGGTGGTTGTTCGAAAAACGACTAAGTGCTGACCGGGCCTTGATCAGCGTTACGACCCGGTGCAGTGAGGGAGGGAGGGAGGCAGTAGGTCGGTCGTCCGTCCGTTCGCCAGTGTGCCGCTGGTGGTTGTTCGAAAAACGACTAAGTGCTGACCGGGCCTTGATCAGCGTTACGACCCGGAGCATTGAGGGAGGGAGGGAGGCAGTAGGTCGGTCGTCCATCCGTTCGTCAGTGTGCCGGCGGTGGTAGTTCGAAAAACGACTAAGTGCTGACCGGGCCTTGATCAGCGTTACGACCCGGTGCAGTGAGGGAGGGAGGGAGGGAGGTAGTAGGTCGGTCGTCAGTCCGTTCGTCAGTGTGCCGGCGGTGGTTGTTCGAAAAACGAATAAGTGCTGACCGGGTCATGATCAGCGTTACGACCCGGTGCAGTGAGGGAGGGAGGGAGGGACGCAGTAGGTCGGTCGTCCATCCGTTCGTCAGTGTATCGGCGGTTGTTGTTCGAAAAATTACTAAGTGCTGACCGGGCCTTGATCAGCGTTACGACCCGGAGCAGTGAGGGAGGGAGGGAGGCAGTAGGTCGGTCGTCCGTCCGTTCGCCAGTGTGCCGGCGGTGGTTGTTCGAAAAACGAATAAGTGCTGACCGGGTCATGATCAGCGTTACGACCCGGTGCAGTGAGGGAGGGAGGGAGGGACGCAGTAGGTCGGTCGTCCATCCGTTCGTCAGTGTATCGGCGGTTGTTTTTTCGAAAAACGACTAAGTGCTGACCGGGCCTTGATCAGCGTTACGACCCGGAGCAGTGAGGGAGGGAGGGAGGTAGTAGGTCGGTCGTCCGTCCGTTCGCCAGTGTGCCGGCGGTGGTTGTTCGAAAAACGACTAAGTGCTGACCGGGCCATGAACAGCGTTACGACCCGGCACCGGTCAGGAAGGGAGGGAGGATGGCAGTAGGTCAGTCGTCCGTTCGTTCGTCAGTGTGCCGGCGGTGGTTGTTCGAAAAACGACTAAGTGCTGACCGGGCCTTGATCAGCGTTATGACCCGGAGCATTGAGGGAGGGAGGGAGGCAGTAGGTCGGTCGTCCGTCCGTTTGTCAGTGTGCCGGCAGCGATGGTTGTTCGAAAAATGACTAAGGGCTGACCGGGCCTTGATCAGCGTTACGACCCGGAGCATTGAGGGAGGGAGGGAGGCAGTAGGTCGGTCGTCCATCCGTTCGTCAGTGTGCCGGCGGTGGTAGTTCGAAAAACGACTAAGTGCTGACCGGGCCTTGATCAGCGTTACGACCCGGTGCAGTGAGGGAGGGAGGGAGGCAGTAGGTCGGTCGTCCGTCCGTTCGCCAGTGTGCCGGCGGTGGTTGTTCGAAAAACGACTAAGTGCTGACCGGGCCTTGATCAGCGTTACGACCCGGAGCAGTGAGGGAGGGAGGGAGGCAGTAGGTCGGTCGTCCGTCCTTTCGCCAGAGTGCCGCTGGTGGTTGTTCGAAAAACGACTAAGTGCTGACCGGGCCTTGATCAGCGTTACGACCCGGTGCAGTGAGGGAGGGAGGGAGGCAGTAGGTCGGTCGTCCGTCCAGTCGTCAGTGTGCCGGCGATGGTTGTTCGAAAAACGACTAAGTGCTGACCGGGCCATGCACAGCGTTACGACCCGGCACCGGTCAGGAAGGGAGGGAGGGTGGCAGTAGGTCGGTCGTCCGTTCGTTGGTCAGTGTGCCGGCGGTGGTAGTTCGAAAAACGACTAAGTGCTGACCGGGCCTTGATCAGCGTTACGACCCGGAGCAGTGTGGGAGGGAGGGGGACAGTAGGTCGGTCGTCCGTCCGTTCGTCAGTGTGCCGGCAGAGTTGGTTGTTCGAAAAACGACTAAGTGCTGACCGGGCCTTGATCAGCGTTACGACCCGGTGTTGTGACGGAGGGAGGGAGGCAGTAGGTCGGTCGTCCGTCCTTTCGCCAGAGTGCCGCTGGTGGTTGTTCGAAAAACGACTAAGTGCTGACCGGGCCTTGATCAGCGTTACGACCCGGTGCAGTGAGGGAGGGAGGGAGGCAGTAGGTCGGTCGTCCGTCCAGTCGTCAGTGTGCCGGCGGTGGTTGTTCGAAAAACGACTAAGTGCTGACCGGGCCATGCACAGCGTTACGACCCGGCACCGGTCAGGAAGGGAGGGAGGGTGGCAGTAGGTCGGTCGTCCGTTCGTTGGTCAGTGTGCCGGCGGTGGTAGTTCGAAAAACGACTAAGTGCTGACCGGGCCTTGGTCAGCGTTACGACCCGGAGCAGTGTGGGAGGGAGGGGGACAGTAGGTCGGTCGTCCGTCCGTTCGTCAGTGTGCCGGCAGAGTTGGTTGTTCGATAAACGACTAAGTGCTGACCGGGCCTTGATCAGCGTTACGACCCGGTGCAGTGAGGGAGGGAGGGAGGCAGTAGGACAGTCGTCCGCCCGTTAGTCAGTGTGTCGGCGGTTGTTGTTCGAAAAACGACTAAGTGCTGACCGGGCCTTGATCAGCGTTACGACCCGGAGCATTGAGGGAGGGAGGGAGGCAGTAGTTCGGTCGTCCGTCCGTTCGCCAGTGTGCCGGCGGTGGTAGTTCGAAAAACGACTAAGTGCTGACCGGGCCTTGATCAGCGTTACGACCCGGAGCATTGAGGGAGGGAGGGAGGCAGTAGGTCGGTCGTCCATCCGTTCGTCAGTGTGCCGGCGGTGGTAGTTCGAAAAACGACTAAGTACTGACCGGGCCTTGATCAGCCTTACGACCCGGTGCAGTTAGGGAGGGAGGGAGGGAGGCAGTAGGTCCGTCGTCCGCCCGTTAGTCAGTGTGTCGGCGGTTGTTGTTCGAAAAACGACTAAGTGCTGACCGGGCCATGAACAGCGTTACGACCCGGCACCGGTCAGGAAGGGAGGGAGGGTGGCAGTAGGTCGGTCGTCCGTTCGTTCGTCAGTGTGCCGGCGGTGGTAGTTCGAAAAACGACTAAGTGCTGACCGGGCCTTGATCAGCGTTACGACCCGGTGCAGTGAGGGAGGGAGGGAGGCACTAGGACAGTCGTCCGCCCGTTAGTCAGTGTGTCGGCGGTTGTTGTTCGAAAAACGACTAAGTGCTGACCGGGCCTTGATCAGCGTTACGACCCGGTGCAGTGAGGGAGGGAGGGAGGCACTAGGACAGTCGTCCGCCCGTTAGTCAGTGTGTCGGCGGTTGTTGTTCGAAAAACGACTAAGTGCTGACCGGGCCTTGATCAGCGTTACGACCCGGAGCAGTGAGGGGAGGGAGGGAGGCAGTAGGTCGGTCGTCCGTCCGGTCGTCAGTGTGCCGGCGGTGGTTGTTCGAAAAACGACTAAGTGCTGACCGGGCCATGATCAGCGTTACGACCCGGTGCAGTGAGGGAGGGAGGGAGGCACTAGGACAGTCGTCCGCCCGTTAGTCAGTGTGTCGGCGGTTGTTGTTCGAAAAACGACTAAGTGCTGACCGGGCCATGAACAGCGTTACGACCCGGCACCGGTCAGGAAGGGAGGGAGGGTGGCAGTAGGTCGGTCGTCCATCCGTTCGTCAGTGTGCCGGCGGTGGTTGTTCGAAAAACGACTAAGTGCTGACCGGGCCTTGATCAGCGTTACGACCCGGCGCAGTGAGGGAGGGAGGGAGGCAGTAGGTCGGTCGTCCGTCCGTCGTCAGTGTGCCGGCGGTGGTTGTTCGAAAAACGACTAAGTGCTGACCGGGCCTTGATCAGCGTTACGACCCGGAGCAGTGAGGAGGGAGGGAGGCAGTAGGTCGGTCGTCTGTCCGTTCGTCAGTGTGCCGGCGGTGGTAGTTCGAAAAACGACTAAGTGCTGACCGGGCCTTGATCAGCGTTACGACCCGGAGCATTGAGGGAGGGAGGGAGGCAGTAGGTCGGTCGTCCATCCGTTCGTCAGTGTGCCGGCGGTGGTAGTTCGAAAAACGACTAAGTGCTGACCGGGCCTTGATCAGCGTTACGACCCGGTGCAGTGAGGGAGGGAGGGAGGGAGGCAGTAGGTCGGTCGTCCGTCCGTTCGTCAGTGTGCCGGCAGTGATGGTTGTTCGAAAAACGACTAAGGGCTGACCGGGCCTTAATCAGCGTTACGACCCGGCGCTGGTCAGGGAGGGAGGGAGGGAGGCAGTAGGTCGGTCGTCCGTCCGTTCGCCAGTGTGCCGGCGGTGGTTGTTCGAAAAACGACTAAGTGCTGACCGGGCCTTGATCAGCGTTACGACCCGGAGCATTGAGGGAGGGAGGGAGGCAGTAGGTCGGTCGTCCGTCCGTTTATCAGTGTGCCGGCAGTGATGGTTGTTCGAAAAACGACTAAGGGCTGACCGGGCCTTAATCAGCGTTACGACCCTGCGCTGGTCAGGGAGGGAGGGAGGGAGGCAGTAGGTCGGTCGTCCATCCGTTCGTCAGTGTGCCGGCGGTGGTAGTTCGAAAAACGACTAAGTGCTGACCGGGCCTTGATCAGCGTTACGACCCGGTGCAGTGAGGGAGGGAGGGAGGCAGTAGGTCGGTCGTCCGTCCGTTCGTCAGTGTGCCGGCGGTGGTTGTTCGAAAAACGACTAAGGGCTGACCGGGCCTTAATCAGCGTTACGACCCGGCGCTGGTCAGGGAGGGAGGGAGGGAGGTAGTAGGTCGGTCGTCCATCCTTTGTCAGTGTGCCGGCGGTGGTAGTTCGAAAAACGACTAAGTGCTGACCGGGCCATGAACAGCGTTTACGACCCGGCACCGGTCAGGAAGGGAGGGAGGGTGGCAGTAGGTCGGTCGTCCGTTCGTTCGTCAGTGTGCCGGCGGTGGTAGTTCGAAAAACGACTAAGTGCTGACCGGGCCTTGATCAGCGTTACGACCCGGTGCAGTGAGGGAGGGAGGGAGGGAGGCAGTAGGTCCGTCGTCCGCCCGTTAGTCAGTGTGTCGGCGGTTGCTGTTCGAAAAACGACTAAGTGCTGACCGGGCCTTGATCAGCGTTACGACCCGGCACCGGTATTGGAGGGAGGGAGGGAGGCAGTAGGTCGGTCGTCCGTCCGTTCGTCATTGTGCCGGCGGTGGTAGTTCGAAAAACGACTAAGTGCTGACCGGCCTTGATCAGCGTTACGACCCGGAGCAGTGAGGGAGGGAGGGAGGTAGTAGGTCGGTCGTCTGTCCGTTCGTCAGTGTGCCGGCGGTGGTAGTTCGAAAAACGACTAAGTGCTGACCGGGCCTTGATCAGCGTTACGACCCGGTGCAGTTAGGGAGGGAGGGAGGCACTAGGACAGTCGTCCGCCCGTTAGTCAGTGTGTCGGCGGTTGTTGTTCGAAAAACGACTAAGTGCTGACCGGGGCGTGAACAGCGTTACGACCCGGCACCGGTCAGGAAGGGAGGGAGGGTGGCAGTAGGTCGGTCGTCCGTTCGTTGGTCAGTGTGCCGGCGGTGGTAGTTCGAAAAACGACTAAGTGCTGACCGGGCCTTGATCAGCGTTACGACCCAGAGCAGTGTGGGAGGGAGGGGGGCAGTAGGTCGGTCGTCCGTCCGTTCGTCAGTGTGCCGGCAGAGTTGGTTGTTCGAAAAACGACTAAGTGCTGACCGGGCCTTGATCAGCGTTACGACCCGGTGCTGTGAGGGAGGGAGGGAGAGAGGCAGTAGGTCGGTCGTCCATCCGTTCGTCAGTGTGCCGGCGGTGGTTGTTCGAAAAACGACTAAGTGCTGACCGGGCCTTGATCAGCGTCACGACCCGGCGCAGTGAGGGAGGGAGGGAGGGAGGGCAGTAGTCGGGTCGTCCATCCGTTCGTCAGTGTGCCGGCGGTGGTTGTTCGAAAAAACGACTAAGTGCTGACCGGGCCTTGATCAGCGTTACGACCCGGTGCAGTGAGGGAGGGAGGGAGGCACTACGACAGTCATCCGCCCGTTAGTCAGTGTGTCGGCGGTTGTTGTTCGAAAAACGACTAAGTTCTGACCGGGCCATGAACAGCGTTACGACCCGGCACCGGTCAGGAAGGGAGGGAGGGTGGCAGTAGGTCGGTCGTCCGTCCGTTCGTCAGTGTGCCGGCGGTGGTTGTTCGAAAAACGACTAAGTGCTGACCGGGCCTTAATCAGCGTTACGACCCGGCACCGGTCAGGAAGGGAGGGAGGGAGGCAGTAGGTCGGTCGTCCGTCCGTTCGTCAGTGTGCCGGCGGTGGTTGTTCGAAAAACGACTAAGTGCTGACCAGGCCTTAATCAGCGTTACGACCCGGCACCGGTCAGGGAGGGAGGGAGGGAGGCAGTAGGTCGGTCGTCGTCCGTTCGTCAGTGTACCGGCGGTGGTTGTTCGAAAAACGACTAAGTGCTGACCGGGCCTTGATCAGCGTTACGACCCGGAGCAGTGAGGGAGGGAGGGAGGCAGTAGGTCGGTCGTCCGTCCGTTCGCCAGTGTGCCGGCGGTGGTTGTTCGAAAAACGACTAAGTGCTGACCGGGCCTTGATCAGCGTTACGACCCGGAGCATTGAGGGAGGGAGGGAGGCAGTAGGTCGGTCGTCCGTCCGTTTGTCAGTGTGCCGGCAGTGATGGTTGTTCGAAAAACGACTAAGGGCTGACCGGGCCTTAATCAGCGTTACGACCCGGCGCTGGTCAGGGAGGGAGGGAGGGAGGCAGTAGGTCGGTCGTCCATCCGTTCGTAAGTGTGCCGGCGGTGGTAGTTCGAAAAACGACTAAGTGCTGACCGGGCCTTATTCAGCGTTACGGCCCGGTGCAGTGAGGGAGGGAGGGAGGCAGTAGGTCGGTCGTCCGTCCGTTCGTCAGTGTGCCGGTTGTGGTTGTTCGAAAAACGACTAAGGGCTGACCGGGCCTTAATCAGCGTTACGACCCGGCGCTGGTCAGGGAGGGAGGGAGGGAGGTAGTAGGTCGGTCGTCCATCCTTTGTCTGTGTGCCAGCGGTGGTAGTTCGAAAAACGACTAAGTGCTGACCGGGCCATGAACAGCGTTACGACCCGGCACCGGTCAGGAAGGGAGGGAGGGTGGCAGTAGGTCGGTCGTCCGTTCGTTCGTCAGTGTGCCGGCGGTGGTAGTTCGAAAAACGACTAAGTGCTGACCGGGCCTTGATCAGCGTTACGAACCGGTGCAGTGAGGGAGGGAGGGAGGCAGTAGGTCGGTCGTCCGTCCGTTCGCCAGTGTGCCGCTGGTGGTTGTTCGAAAAACGACTAAGTGCTGACCGGGCCTTGATCAGCGTTACGACCCGGAGCAGTGAGGGAGGGAGGGAGGCAGTAGGTCGGTCGTCCGTCCGTTCGCCAGTGTGCCGCTGGTGGTTGTTCGAAAAACGACTAAGTGCTGACCGGGCCTTGATCAGCGTTACGACCCGGTGCAGTTAGGGAGGGAGGGAGGCACTAGGACAGTCGTCCGCCCGTTAGTCAGTGTGTCGGCGGTTGTTGTTCGAAAAACGACTAAGTGCTGACCGGGCCGTGAACAGCGTTACGACCCGGCACCGGTCAGGAAGGGAGGGAGGGTGGCAGTAGGTCGGTCGTCCGTTCGTTGGTCAGTGTGCCGGCGGTGGTAGTTCGAAAAACGACTAAGTGCTGACCGGGCCTTGATCAGCGTTACGACCCAGAGCAGTGTGGGAGGGAGGGAGGCACTAGGACAGTCGTCCGCCCGTTAGTCAGTGTGTCGGCGGTTGTTGTTCGAAAAACGACTAAGTGCTGACCGGGCCGTGAACAGCGTTACGACCCGGCACCGGTCAGGAAGGGAGGGAGGGTGGCAGTAGGTCGGTCGTCCGTTCGTTGGTCAGTGTGCCGGCGGTGGTAGTTCGAAAAACGACTAAGTGCTGACCGGGCCTTGATCAGCGTTACGACCCAGAGCAGTGTGGGAGGGAGGGGGGCAGTAGGTCGGTCGTCCGTCCGTTCGTCAGTGTGCCGGCAGAGTTGGTTGTTCGAAAAACGACTAAGTGCTGACCGGGCCTTGATCAGCGTTACGACCCGGTGCTGTGAGGGAGGGAGGGTGGCAGTAGGTCGGTCGTCCATCCGTTCGTCAGTGTGCCGGCGGTGGTTGTTCGAAAAACGACTAAGTGCTGACCGGGCCTTGATCAGCGTTACGACCCGGTGCAGTGAGGGAGGGAGGGAGGGAGGCAGTAGGTCCGTCGTCCGCCCGTTAGTCAGTGTGTCGGCGGTTGCTGTTCGAAAAACGACTAAGTGCTGACCGGGCCATGAACAGCGTTACGACCCGGCACCGGTCAGGAAGGGAGGGAGGGTGGCAGTAGGTCGGTCGTCCATCCGTTCGTCAGTGTGCCGGCGGTGGTTGTTCGAAAAACGACTAAGTGCTGACCGGGCCTTGATCAGCGTTACGACCCGGTGCAGTGAGGGAGGGAGGGAGGGAGGCACTAGGACAGTCGTCCGCCCGTTAGTCAGTGTGTCGGCGGTTGTTGTTCGAAAAAGACTAAGTGCTGACCGGGCCATGAACAGCGTTACGACCCGGCACCGGTCAGGAAGGGAGGGAGGGTGGCAGTAGGTCGGTCGTCCGTTCGTTCGTCAGTGTGCCGGCGGTGGTAGTTCGAAAAACGACTAAGTGCTGACCGGGCCTTGATCAGCGTTACGACCCGGTGCAGTGAGGGAGGGAGGGAGGGAGGCAGTAGGTCGGTCGTCCGTCCGTTCGTCAGTGTGCCGGCGGTTGTTGTTCGAAAAACGACTAAGTGCTGACCGGGCCTTGATCAGCGTTACGACCCGGTGCAGTGAGGGAGGGAGGGAGGGAGCCAGTAGGTCGGTCGTCCGTCCGTTCGCCAGTGTGCCGCTGGTGGTTGTTCGAAAAACGACTAAGTGCTGAGCGGGCCTTGATCAGCGTTACGACCCGGTGCAGTGAGGGAGGGAGGGAGGGAGGCAGTAGGTCGGTCGTCCATCCGTTCGTCAGTGTGCCGGCGGTGGTAGTTCGAAAAACGACTAAGTGCTGACCGGGCCTTGATCAGCGTTACGACCCGGTGCAGTGAGGGAGGGAGGGAGGCAGTAGGTCGGTCGTCCGTCCGTTCGCCAGTGTGCCGCTGGTGGTTGTTCGAAAAACGACTAAGTGCTGACCGGGCCTTGATCAGCGTTACGACCCGGAGCAGTGAGGGAGGGAGGGAGGCAGTAGGTCGGTCGTCCGTCCGTTCGCCAGTGTGCCGCTGGTGGTTGTTCGAAAAACGACTAAGTGCTGACCGGGCCTTGATCAGCGTTACGACCCGGTGCAGTGAGGGAGGGAGGCAGTAGGTCGGTCATCCGTCCGTTCGTCAGTGTGCCGGCAGTGCTGGTTGTTCGAAAAACGACTAAGTGCTGACCGGGCCTTGATAAACGTTACGACCCGGAGCAGTGAGGGAGGGAGGGAGGGAAGCAGTAGGTCGGTCGTCCATCCGTTCGTCAGTGTGCCGGCGGTGGTTGTTCGAAAAACGACTAAGTGCTGACCGGGCCTTGATCAGCGTTACGACCCGGTGCAGTGAGGGAGGGAGGGAGGGAGGCAGTAGGTCCGTCGTCCGCCCGTTAGTCAGTGTGTCGGCGGTTGCTGTTCGAAAAACGACTAAGTGCTGACCGGGCCATGAACAGCGTTACGACCCGGCACCGGTCAAGAAGGGAGGGAGGGTGGCAGTAGGTCGGTCGTCCGTTCGTTCGTCAGTGTGCCGGCGGTGGTAGTTCGAAAAACGACTAAGTGCTGACCGGGCCTTGATCAGCGTTACGACCCGATGCAGTGAGGGAGGGAGGGAGGGAGGCAGTAGGTCCGTCGTCCGCCCGTTAGTCAGTGTGTCGGCGGTTGCTGTTCGAAAAACGACTAAGTGCTGACCGGGCCATGAACAGCGTTACGACCCGGTGCAGTGAGGGAGGGAGGGAGGCACTAGGACAGTCGTCCGCCCGTTAGTCAGTGTGTCGGCGGTTGTTGTTCGAAAAACGACTAAGTGCTGACCGGGCCATGAACAGCGTTACGACCCGGCACCGGTCAGGAAGGGAGGGAGGGTGGCAGTAATTCGGTCGTCCGTTCGTTCGTCAGTGTGCCGGCGGTGGTAGTTCGAAAAACGACTAAGTGCTGACCGGGCCTTGATCAGCGTTACGACCCGGTGCAGTGAGGGAGGGAGGGAGGCACTAGGACAGTCGTCCGCCCGTTAGTCAGTGTGTCGGCGGTTGTTGTTCGAAAAACGACTAAGTGCTGACCGGGCCTTGATCAGCGTTACGACCCGGTGCAGTGAGGGAGGGAGGGAGGCAGTAGGTCGGTCGTCCGTCCGTTCGTCAGTGTGCCGGCGGTGGTTGTTCGAAAAACGACTAAGTGCTGACCGGGCCTTGATCAGCGTTACGACCCGGTGCAGTGAGGGAGGGAGGGAGGGAGGCAGTAGGTCGGTCGTCCGTTCGTTCGTCAGTGTGCCGGCGGTTGTTGTTCGAAAAACGACTAAGTGCTGACCGGGCCTTGATCAGCGTTACGACCCGGTGCAGTGAGGGAGGGAGGGAGGGAGGCAGTAGGTCGGTCGTCCATCCGTTCGTCAGTGTGCCGGCGGTGGTTGTTCGAAAAACGACTAAGTGCTGACCGGGCCATGATCAGCGTTACGACCCGGTGCAGTGAGGGAGGGAGGGAGGCACTAGGACAGTCGTCCGCCCGTTAGTCAGTGTGTCGGCGGTTGTTGTTCGAAAAACGACTAAGTGCTGACCGGGCCATGAACAGCGTTACGACCCGGCACCGGTCAGGGAGGATGGGAGGGAGGCAGTAGGTCGGTCGTCCGTCCGTTCGTCATTGTGCCGGCGGTGGTTGTTCGAAAAACGACTAAGTGCTGAGCGGGCCTTGATCAGCGTTACGACCCGGTGCAGTGAGGGAGGGAGGGAGGCACTAGGACAGTCGTCCGCCCGTTAGTCAGTGTGTCGGCGGTTGTTGTTCGAAAAACGACTAAGTGCTGACCGGGCCTTGATCAGCGTTACGACCCGGCACCGGTCAGGGAGGGAGGGAGGGAGGCAGTAGGTCGGTCGTCCGTCCGTTCGTCAGTGTGCCGCTGGTGGTTGTTCGAAAAACGACTAAGTTCTGACCGGGCCTTGATCAGCGTTACGACCCGGAGCATTGAGGGAGGGAGGGAGGCAGTAGGTCGGTCGTCCGTCCGTTTGTCAGTGTGCCGGCGGTGGTTGTTCGAAAAACAACTAAGTGCTGACCGGGCCTTGATCAGCGTTACGACCCGGCACCGGTCAGGGAGGGAGGGAGGGAGGCAGTAGGTCGGTCGTCCATCCGTTCGTCAGTGTGCCGGCGGTGGTTGTTCGAAAAACGACTAAGTGCTGACCGGGCCTTGATCAGCGTTACGACCCGGCACCGGTCAGGGAGGGAGGGAGGGAGGCAGTAGGTCGGTCGTCCGTCCGTTCGTCAGTGTGCCGGCGGTGGTTGTTCGAAAAACGACTAAGTGCTGACCGGGCCTTGATCAGCGTTACGACCCGGTGCAGTGAGGGAGGGAGGGAGGCAGTACGTCGGTCGTCCGTCCGGTCGTCAGTGCGCCGGCGGTGGTTGTTCGAAAAACGACTAAGGGCTGACCGGGCCTTGATCAGCGTTACGACCCGGCGCAGTGAGAGAGGGAGGGAGGGAGGCAGTAGGTCGGTCGTCCATCCGTTCGTCAGTGTGCCGGCGGTGGTTGTTCGAAAAACAACAAAGTGCTGACCGGGCCTTGATCAGCGTTACGACCCGGAGCATTGAGGGAGGGAGGGAGGCAGTAGGTCGGTCGTCCGTCCGTTTGTCAGTGTGCCGGCAGTGATGGTTGTTCGAAAAACGACTAAGGGCTGTCCGGGCCTTAATCAGCGTTACGACCCGGCGCTGGTCAGGGAGGGAGGGAGGGAGGCAGTAGGTCGGTCGTCGATCCGTTCGTCAGTGTGCCGGCGGTGGTTGTTCGAAAAACGACTAAGTACTGACCGGGCCTTGATCAGCGTTACGACCCGGTGCAGTGAGGGAGGGAGGGAGGCAGTAGGTCGGTCGTCCGTCCGGTCGTCAGTGTGCCGGCGGTGGTTGTTCGAAAAACGACTAAGGGCTGACCGGGCCTTAATCAGCGTTACGACCCGGCGCAGTGAGGGAGGGAGGGAGGGAGGCAGTAGGTCGGTCGTCCATCCGTTCGTCAGTGTGCCGGCGGTGGTTGTTCGAAAAACGACTAAGTGCTGACCGGGCCATGAACAGCGTTACGACCCGGCACCGGTCAGGGCGGGAGGGAGGCAGTAGGTCGGTCGTCCGTCCATTCGCCAGTGTGCCGCTGGTGGTTGTTCGAAAAACAACTAAGTGCTGACCGGGCCTTGATCAGCGTTACGACCCGGTGCAGTGAGGGAGGGAGGGAGGCAGTACGTCGGTCGTCCGTCCGGTCGTCAGTGCGCCGGCGGTGGTTGTTCGAAAAACGACTAAGGGCTGACCGGGCCTTGATCAGCGTTACGACCCGGCGCAGTGAGAGAGGGAGGGAGGGAGGCAGTAGGTCGGTCGTCCATCCGTTCGTCAGTGTGCCGGCGGTGGTTGTTCGAAAAACGACTAAGTGCTGACCGGGCCTTGATCAGCGTTACGACCCGGTGCTGTGAGGGAGGGAGGGAGGGAGGGAGGGAGGCAGTAGGTCGGTCGTCCATCCGTTCGTCAGTGTGCCGGTGGTGGTTGTTCGAAAAACGTTTAAGTGCTGACCGGGCCTTGATCAGCGTTACGACCCGGCACCGGTCAGGGAGGGAGGGAGGGAGGCAGTAGGTCGGTCGTCCGTCCGTTCGTCAGTGTGCCGGCGGTGGTTGTTCGAAAAACGACTAAGTGCTGACCGGGACTTGATCAGCGTTACGACCCGGAGCAGTGAGGGAGGGAGGGAGGCAGTAGGTCGGTCGTCCGTCCGTTCGCCAGTGTGCCGCTGGTGGTTGTTCGAAAAACAACTAAGTGCTGACCGGGCCTTGATCAGCGTTACGACCCGGAGCATTGAGGGAGGGAGGGAGGCAGTAGGTCGGTCGTCCGTCCGTTTGTCAGTGTGCCGGCAGTGATGGTTGTTCGAAAAATGACTAAGGGCTGTCCGGGCCTTAATCAGCGTTACGACCCGGCGCTGGTCAGGGAGGGAGGGAGGGAGGCAGTAGGTCGGTCGTCCATCCGTTCGTCAGTGTGCCGGCGGTGGTAGTTCGAAAAACGACTAAGTGCTGACCGGGCCTTGATCAGCGTTACGACCCGGTGCAGTGAGGGAGGGAGGGAGGGAGGCAGTAGGTCGGTCGTCCATCCGTTCGTCAGTGTGCCGGCGGTGGTTGTTCGAAAAACGACTAAGTGCTGACCGGGCCATGAACAGCGTTACGACCCGGCACCGGTCAGGGCGGGAGGGAGGGTGGCAGTAGGTCGGTCGTCCGTTCGTTCGTCAGTGTGCCGGCGGTGGTAGTTCGAAAAACGACTAAGTGCTGACCGGGCCTTGATCAGCGTTACGACCCAGTGCAGTGAGGGAGGGAGGGAGGGAGGCAGTAGGTCCGTCGTCCGCCCGTTAGTCAGTGTGTCGGCGGTTGCTGTTCGAAAAACGACTAAGTGCTGACCGGGCCATGAACAGCGTTACGACCCGGTGCAGTGAGGGAGGGAGGGAGGCACTAGGACAGTCGTCCGCCCGTTAGTCAGTGTGTCGGCGGTTGTTGTTCGAAAAACGACTAAGTGCTGACCGGGCCATGAACAGCGTTACGACCCGGCACCGGTCAGGAAGGGAGGGAGGGTGGCAGTAGGTCGGTCGTCCGTTCGTTCGTCAGTGTGCCGGCGGTGGTAGTTCGAAAAACGACTAAGTTCTGACCGGGCCTTGATCAGCGTTACGACCCGGTGCAGTGAGGGAGGGAGGGAGGCAGTAGGTCGGTCGTCCGTCCGTTCGTCAGTGTGCCGGCGGTTGTTGTTCGAAAAACGACTAAGTGCTGACCGGGCCTTGATCAGCGTTACGACCCGGTGCAGTGAGGGAGGGAGGGAGGGAGGCAGTAGGTCGGTCGTCCGTCCGTTCGCCAGTGTGCCGCTGGTGGTTGTTCGAAAAACGACTAAGTGCTGACCGGGCCTTGATCAGCGTTACGACCCGGTGCAGTGAGGGAGGGAGGGAGGGAGGCAGTAGGTCGGTCGTCCATCCGTTCGTCAGTGTGCCGGCGGTGGTAGTTCGAAAAACGACTAAGTGCTGACCGGGCCTTGATCAGCGTTACGACCCGGTGCAGTGAGGGAGGGAGGGAGGCAGTAGCTCGGTCGTCCGTCCGTTCGCCAGTGTGCAGCTGGTGGTTGTTCGAAAAACGACTAAGTGCTGACCGGGCCTTGATCAGCGTTACGACCCGGAGCAGTGAGGGAGGGAGGGAGGCAGTAGGTCGGTCGTCCGTCCGTTCGCCAGTGTGCCGCTGGTGGTTGTTCGAAAAACGACTAAGTGCTGACCGGGCCTTGATCAGCGTTACGACCCGGTGCAGTGAGGGAGGGAGGCAGTAGGTCGGTCATCCGTCCGTTCGTCAGTGTGCCGGCAGTGCTGGTTGTTCGAAAAACGACTAAGTGCTGACCGGGCCTTGATAAGCGTTACGACCCGGAGCAGTGAGGGAGGGAGGGAGGGAAGCAGTAGGTCGGTTGTCCATCCGTTCGTCAGTGTGCCGGCGGTGGTTGTTCGAAAAACGACTAAGTGCTGACCGGGCCATGATCAGCGTTACGACCCGGCACCGGTCAGGAAGGGAGGGAGGGTGGCAGTAGGTCGGTCGTCCGTTCGTTCGTTCGTCAGTGTGCCGGCGGTGGTAGTTCGAAAAAACGACTAAGTGCTGACCGGGCCTTGATCAGCGTTACGACCCGTGCAGTGAGGGAGGGAGGGAGGCACTAGGACAGTCGTCCGCCCGTTAGTCAGTGTGTCGGTGGTTGTTGTTCGAAAAACGACTAAGTGCTGACCGGGCCTTGATCAGCGTTACGACCCGGAGCGGTGTGGGAGGGAGGGGACAGTAGGTCGGTCGTCCGTCCGTTCGTCAGTGTGCCGGCAGAGTTGGTTGTTCGAAAAACGACTAAGTGCTGACCGGCCTTGATCAGCGTTACGACCCGGTGCTGTGAGGGAGGGAGGGGAGGGAGGGAGGGAGGCAGTAGGTCGGTCGTCCATCCGTTCGTCAGTGTGCCGGCGGTGGTTGTTCGAAAAACGACTAAGTGCTGACCGGGCCTTGATCAGCGTTACGACCCGGCGCTTTGAGGGAGGGAGGGAGGGAGGCAGTAGGTCGGTCGTCCATCCGTTAGTCAGTGCGTCGGCGGTTGTTGTTCGAAAAACGACTAGTCGTTTTTCGAACAACCACCGCCGGCACACTGACGAACGGATGGACCGACCTACTGCCTCCCTCCCTCCATCACTGCACTGGGTCGTAACGCTGATCAAGGCCCGGTCAGCACTTAGTCGTTTTTTTCGAGAGAGAGAGAGAGAGAGAGAGAGAGAGAGAGAGAGAGAGAGAGAGAGAGAGAGAGAGAGAGAGAGAGAGAGAGAGAGAGAGAGAGAGAGAGAGAGAGAGAGAGAGAGAGAGAGAAAGTCGAGCGAGGCTTGGACGAGATTGATCGCTTACGTGTTTGCTATATACAGGGGGACGGTGTCCGCACGTAACAATCGGCCGCGCTCGGATGGCTCGACGCGGCGCGCGAGCCATGCACTGCCCGGTTCGTCCCGTTCGGTCGGTCCAGGGCGGTTGCGCGCTCGCTCGGCCGGTCGACGGTGGCGGCCAAGAGAGTCAGGTGGCGAAAAATGACCGAGTGCCGAGTGGCCTGACGGTCGAACGCCACGCGGTCCTGTGGCAGGCCGGTAACCGTGGCTGCGCGGGGGATAGGGGCGGTCGGTCGGCCGGTCGGTCGACGGTTGTGGTGCGGTCGCCTCAAGAGAGACACGGAGAGAGGCCCGTGGTCGTCCAGTTGAGTGGTCGTCGAGTAGAGTTGAGTATCGATAAGAGGTCCAGACTCTAAACGGACGAGTAGAGCACGAAGTATCAGACGAGAACGGTCATAGCGGATTTTGCTATATACATTCGTGGTATGTCGTTCGTTGACGAGCGTCGTTCGTAAATTCTACATGGTCGCGTCTCTGAGCTGGCCGCCGTCGCCGCCGTGGTGGCGTCCGGGATGTTCGATGACCTTCCACGATCCTCGATTTTCGTGCGTGTGGGGCCGCGCGTTTCTGTAGTGAGGATTTTTGTCCGCGTTCGGGAGAGTAAGTTCACACCGATGATGGGTGCGCCGAGCAGTGAGGGTTCAATGCCGTGACTCGTGCCCTAGGGTGTTCCTAAAATGTCGTTCGCTGTGCACCGTCGAATGTACGCGTCCGACCCTGCCCTCGTCCGACATAGACCAAAGCTGTCCTGTGGGTCGGCACGAACGCTATGGTTCGAATTCCGAACGCCAAGTTTGCGCGTTAGGTGAGTTATCGAGTATCGGCAATGTCCATATTGTGGACTTGCGTTCGCACCGTACGGTACGGCGTCTAGAAATGAGTAGTAACAATCGCGGCTCTCGTCGCAAATTGACCGAAGAAGGGTCGAGCGTGCTGACGGGCCGAGTCCAACTCGGGCCGTCGTCGGGATGCGCCGTCGGAGCTTCGGGCTTCGCTGGAGTGTGCGCTGGCATTGCCTGGCAGTTCCCGTCGGTGGCGTGCTCACGGTGGTGACGTTCGCAATCGGTAGAGAGGCGCCTCGCCCTCGAGGTAGACTGTCCAGAGTTGCCGGGCGGGCGAAGGGTGGCGGGCCGGTGCGCGTGGTCGGTAGTCGAGTAGAGTAAATTTTCGAAAAAACGAGGGAGTCCAGACTTTAAATGGAAGTGTAGAGCACCGAGTATCTGGGTCTCGAACGAGAACGGTTATAGTGGATTTTGCTATATACGTGGAGAAGGCACCCAGGCGGTTCGGTTTCGCGTACGCGTTCCGACTGCGTCAGTCGATCGTGGCCGGTCAACGACCGGTCCGCGGCGGCCTTCCCCGTAGGATACGCTAACTGCAAGACGCCTCGCCAGGTCGCGAAGCTACCTCCGGGAGCCTCCTTCAAAACGGCGGTGGTGCGCGCGTCCGTTGTCTCGTCGAGAGACGCGGACGGACTCGATAGGTCGGATACTGTGGTCGCTCGCGCGTTCGTCTCCGCTCCGGCGGGGTCGGACGCTCAAA
Source organism: Tubulanus polymorphus (assembly GCF_964204645.1). Lineage (NCBI taxonomy): Eukaryota > Metazoa > Nemertea > Palaeonemertea > Tubulaniformes > Tubulanidae > Tubulanus > Tubulanus polymorphus. The sequence continues at coordinate 7,327,568 of NC_134036.1, forward strand.
GCTTTTTCTGTTGACGAGTGCTGGCGTCGTTCGTTGTCGAGCGTCGTTCGTAAACTCTACATGGTCGCGTCTCTGAGCTGGTCGCCGCCGCCGCCGCGGTGGCGTCCGGGATGTTCGATTACCTTCCACTATCCTCGATTTTCGTGCGTGTGGGGCCGCGCGTTTCTGTAGTGAGGTTTTTTGTCCGCGTTCGGGAGAGTAAGTTCGCACCGATGATGGGCGCGCCGAGCAGTGAGGGTGCAATGCAATGACTCGTGCCCTAGGAGTGTTCCTAAAAGGTCGTTCGCTGTGCACCGTCGAATGTACGCGTCCGACCTATACCCCCGTCCGACCTAGACCAAAGCTGTCCTGTGGGTCGGCCCGAACGCTATGGATCGAATTCCGAACGCCAAGATTTCGCGTTAGGTTGAGTTATCGAGTATCGGCTATGACCATATTGTGGACTTGCGTTCGCGCTCGTACGGTACGGCGTCTAGAATTAAGTCGTAACAATCGCGGCTCTCGTCGCAAATTGACCGAAGAAGGATCGAGCGGGGTGCGTGCTGACGGGCCGAGTCCAACTCGGGCCTTCGTCGGTATGCGTAATCCGCCGTCGGGGCGTCTGGCTTCGCCGAAGTGTACGCGTTGCCTGGCAGTTCCCGTCGGTGGAAGGTCTCTTTCGCTGGTCTGTCGAACGGCGTCTAAGATTAAGTCGTAACAATCGCGGCTTTGTCGCAAATTGATCTAGCGGTGCTCTGCGTGCTCGGACCCGCATAACAGGTAATAGTGTCTGCGTGCTGGGTTACGGTCCCCGCGTTAACGGAGTTGGTCGCCGCGTTAACGTTACTGGCCTCCGCTTAGGCGGACCGCATCTGCGTGCTGGGGTGGCGGGCCGGTGCGCGTGGTCGGTCATCGAGAAGTGTAGATTTTTGAAAAAAATGAGGGAGTCCAGACTTAAAGGGAAGTGTAGAGCACCGAGTATCAAGGTCTCGAACGAGAACGGTTATAGTGGATTTTACTATATACGTGGAGAAGGTGCCCAGGCGGTTCGGTTTCGCGTACGCGTTCCGACTGCGTCAGTCGATCGTGGCCGGTCAACGACCGGTCCGCGGCGGCCTTCCCCGTAGGATACGCTAACTGCAAGACGCCTCGCCAGGTCGCGAAGCTACCTCCGGGAGCCTCCTTCAAAACGGCGGTGGTGCGCGCGTCCGTTGTCTCGTCGAGAGACGCGGACGGACTCGATAGGTCGGATACGGTGGTCGCTCGCGCGTTCGTCTCCGCTCCGGCGGGGTCGGACGCTCAAAGCTTTTTCTGTTGACGAGTGCTGGCGTCGTTCGTTGTCGAGCGTCGTTCGTAAACTCTACATGGTCGCGTCTCTGAGCTGGTCGCCGCCGCCGCCGCGGTGGCGTCCGGGATGTTCGATTACCTTCCACTATCCTCGATTTTCGTGCGTGTGGGGCCGCGCGTTTCTGTAGTGAGGTTTTTTGTCCGCGTTCGGGAGAGTAAGTTCGCACCGATGATGGGCGCGCCGAGCAGTGAGGGTGCAATGCAATGACTCGTGCCCTAGGAGTGTTCCTAAAAGGTCGTTCGCTGTGCACCGTCGAATGTACGCGTCCGACCTATACCCCCGTCCGACCTAGACCAAAGCTGTCCTGTGGGTCGGCCCGAACGCTATGGATCGAATTCCGAACGCCAAGTTTTCGCGTTAGGTTGAGTTATCGAGTATCGGCTATGACCATATTGTGGACTTGCGTTCGCGCTCGTACGGTACGGCGTCTAGAAATAAGTCGTAACAATCGCGGCTCTCGTCGCAAATTGACCGAAGAAGGATCGAGCGGGGTGCGTGCTGACGGGCCGAGTCCAACTCGGGCCTTCGTCGGTATGCGTAATCCGCCGTCGGGGCGTCTGGCTTCGCCGAAGTGTACGCTGGCGTTGCCTGGCAGTTCCCGTCGGTGGAAGGTCTCTTTCGCTGGTCTGCCGAACGGCGTCTAAGATTAAGTCGTAACAATCGCGGCTCTTGTCGCAAATTGATCTAGCGGTGCTCTGCGTGCATAAAAGGTGATAGTCTCTGCGTGCTGGGTTACGGTCCCCACGTTAACGGAGTTGGTCGCCGCGTTAACGTTTATAGTCTCCGCCTAGGCGGACCGCATAAAAGGTAAAAGGTGATAGTCTCTGCGTGCTGGGTTACGGTCCCCGCGTTAACGGAGTTGGTCGCCGCGTTAACGTTACCGGTCTCCGCTTAGGCGGACCGCATCTGCGTGCTGGGTTACGGTCCCAACGTTAACGGAGTTGGTCGCTGCGTTAACGTTATTGGTCTCCGCATCTGCGTGCTGGGTTACGGTCCCCACGTTAACGGAGTTGGTCGCCGCGTTAACGTTTATAGTCTCCGCCTAGGCGGACCGCATAAAAGGTGATAGTCTCTGCGTGCTGGGTTACGGTCCCCGCGTTAACGGAGTTGGTCGCCGCGTTAACGTTACCGGTCTCCGCTTAGGCGGACCGCATCTGCGTGCTGGGTTACGGTCCCCACGTTAACGGAGTTGGTCGCCGCGTTAACGTTTATAGTCTCCGCCTAGGCGGACCGCATAAAAGGTAAAAGGTGATAGTCTCTGCGTGCTGGGTTACGGTCCCCGCGTTAACGGAGTTGGTCGCCGCGTTAACGTTACCGGTCTCCGCTTAGGCGGACCGCATCTGCGTGCTGGGTTACGGTCCCCACGTTAACGGAGTTGGTCGCCGCGTTAACGTTTATAGTCTCCGCCTAGGCGGACCGCATAAAAGGTAAAAGGTGATAGTCTCTGCGTGCTGGGTTACGGTCCCCGCGTTAACGGAGTTGGTCGCCGCGTTAACGTTACCGGTCTCCGCTTAGGCGGACCGCATCTGCGTGCTGGGTTACGGTCCCAACGTTAACGGAGTTGGTCGCTGCGTTAACGTCACTGGTCTCCGCATCTGCGTGCTGGGTTACGGTCCCCAAGTTAACGGAGTTGGTCGCCGCGTTAACGTTTATAGTCTCCGCCTAGGCGGACCGCATAAAAGGTGATAGTCTCTGCGTGCTGGGTTACGGTCCCCGCGTTAACGGAGTTGGTCGCCGCGTTAACGTTACCGGTCTCCGCTTAGGCGGACCGCATCTGCGTGCTGGGTTACGGTCCCCACGTTAACGGAGTTGGTCGCTGCGTTAACGTTACTGGTCTCCGCTTAGGCGAGAACGGTCTACAGAGTCTTAACAGAGTCAGTAACTTTGCAATTTTCGAGGCTTGCCTTCTTTCTGAGAGGCGTCGAGCGGGGCTTCGGCCGAAAGCGCGTCTTGACGGCGGCGCTTTCTTCCTTTTTGATGGCGTGCGTGGCTGGCTGGCTGGCTGGCGGGCGTAGAATTCTCGGCGTAGACGGGTATCCGGTATCGAGAACAATCTAACAAATTAGATAGTGTAACTGAATGCGTTTCTTTACTGAATAATTTTGATAATCTAGATCTTAAAAATTGTTTCAATTCAAAATTAAGATTTCTTTTTGATAACTATTATCTGTTCACCATTGTCACGAGTATTCTGGGTTATAATCTGGGTGATTTTCTCTCCATTCCTTTTGATAATCTGGATTATTTGCTCGATGTTGTTTATTCATTTCTTTAACACAAGTTCTACAATGACTTTGCTTACCATCTTTCTGAGTTTTATCATTATAATATTCCGATTATGATTATAATTATTATGATTATAATATTCAATTCACGTTATTATATTATTTCATTATAGTAAATATACTATTTGTAATATCAATAGTTTGTGATTGTTCCATTTATTATACATATTTTTTACTAAAATTGATTTACATGTATAGAACCCTGTTCATTATTTCATTTTCTTTATCCTCTTCCCTTTTGAACTTGAAGTATATATATTAGATCGAATTCCAATGAACTCTATCATTTCTTCACCACCTAATTCATCCTTTAACTTCCTAGGACTTTTTTATTATCATTGTTAAACAATTCATGATTTTTAGGGTAATAACTAAAGTCGAAATGATGTTTTGATGTTTGTAAATCATCTGTTATATTATTAGTTTTTATCTATAATATGTAAGAATCTGTATCAAAATATAAGATTTCTATAATATGCTTTTCTCCAAAATGAGGTTGTAATACGTTATAGTAAAATTCATACATTAATAATTTTGATATTTCTCAAACTGAAGCACCAACATAAATTGGTTTATTAAATTTCATAGAAGTTCTCCTCATTTTAACTGCAGCTAAATTCTCATCAAATATTCTGTTACCAATAAATTTAGGATATGTTTGTAAATTCCTAATTCTTTTACCATTACTAACTCAATATCAATTCTATTTCTGATATTTTCTCTGTTTGGTGTTAAAATCTATATATTTTTCTAACCATTTAGATTGACTAAATGCAATACTTTTTTAGAATCATTCCTTAATTCAAATAGAATTTTAAAATTCTATAATCTACTACATAACTATAATACCTTCCTGAGTTACCATTAACTTTTCTGTATGAATATGATTTTCAGGTTTAATTCTTTTTTGATAATTTGATAATCCTTTTTGTGTTACAGTTTTATGTTCGGGGCAGTAAGCTAGATTTCTAGATTTAAATTTTTTATGTTCAGGATATTCCAAGTCTACAACAAAACAGTAACCAGTAAGTGAATCATCTGCAATATCTAGAATTATTTTCTTCTAATCAAATTTATCAACATTTTCGTGCTGTAAAATTTCAGTTATTTGAAATACTCCAAAAGGCTGTGGTTCCATCATTGCCCAACCATATAGATTATTTGCATCTATATATAGAAACTTATATCCAGGATTATCATTTACATTGAAATATGTATCACCTAATACACCTGAAATACCTCCTCTTATACATTTTTCAAATAATGATAATTGATCTATATTTGTTAATAAATCCATTTTTATAACTGTAAATTTTAAACCACAATCCCAAGTTAAACATGGACTCGAATAAGAATGAAATGGATCAATATTGAAATATTTTAGATTTACATCTCTATACCTTTCAAATATATCAGTAAATGATAATACATCTGATTTTAAATATAAATCTACTAATTGTCCATGAGTTTTTATTTTGAAATGATTCCAAATATTCAATGTTCTATTATAAACTCCCTCTTTAACATATTCGGATCTTAATTCATCATAAAATTGTTCTTTTAATAATTCAGTTATGTTAAAATCATTATGCGATTTATAAAATGAATATGGAATCGCGCCTTTATATTTCATTAATTGAAAATCATCATTATTTGGATATTGTTGTTTTAATATTTTTAATTCATCACCAACTAATGATTTTGATAAATCATCTAATGAACTACTTAATAATGTATATGAATCTATAAATCTTAGACATCCAAATTGGAAAGATATTTAAATCTCAGATGTTTTAGCTAACATTTTAAATCTATAAGTTGGTATTTTAGCAACATCTTTTGATCTATTTGAATTTAATCTTTCTATTTCATTATTGATTTCTTCTATTTTATAACATAGTTGCTTGATGAATAAATGAGCATCATATCCTGATAAATTATGAAATATAACTAGAACAAAATTGATTTTCTTAGCTTGTAAATTACAATTCTCATGTGCTGCACCTCTAAATTTACCATTCAAATGATCAAGATCTCTTACTATTTTATCAGATGAATAGAATACTTGATTACAATAATTACATTTATCTGCAAAATCAAATTCTTCTTTATCTTGTTCTGTCATTATAATTTCTATATTAGTATCTAATAATTCATTGAATTTCATTTCATATTCAATTAATAAGTCACAAAACTGATTGATAACATTTTCATTTCTATAATCATAATATTCACTTCCCAGGCAGGGGCCGACATAGGGAGTGACCATGACCTTGTCTTAGCTTCAATGACTTTGAGGCTGAAGAATATACCGAACAGAAACAATGGCACGTACAAGTTCAACTTAGAGAGGCTACATACGCCTGAAGTAAAGGAAGCCTTCCAAATTGCTATTGGTGAAAGATTTGCCCCTTTGCTTGAACTAGAAGAGACTGCACAAGAACTCAGCGTGAAAGCAAGAACTGTTATACTAGAATCAGCAGAAGAGGTCATTGGTAGAAGGAAGAAGGTCAAACATCCTTGGATGACTCAACAACTACTTGCCAAGTGCGATACTCGCAGACTTCTCAAATCCAAGCGCTTCAATTCCCCTGAAGATGCAGAATCACATAGAAGCATCAACAAGGAGGTGAAGAAAGAAGTCAAGGACGCCAGTGGCTTGAGGGAAGATGTACCTCAAAGTCGCTGGCGGGAGTACTGATCTGATCTGTATAACTATCCGATAACAGCAGAAGCTGCAGTTATCGACGAACTCAAGAACCAGACAGCTGAGGAAAATGGAGATTCAGAACCAGTGATCTTGGAGGCTGAAGTCGAGGCAGCAGTCAAAAGCCTAAAAGCAGAAAAATCCCCTGGTGTCGACAGCATCCCAGCTGAATTACTGAGAAATGGTGGTCCCACTCTGATCAAGTTGTACACAACCATTTGCAACCAAGTTATGGCAACAGGTGAATGACCAGAGGACTGGTGTAAGTCACTAGTGGTCCCCTCCAGAAGAAAGGAAGTGCCAGGAGATGCGAGAATTATAGAACTATAATAAGCCTGATAATCCACCCGAGCAAGATCCTTCTTAAGGTGCTCCTCAATCGCCTACAACCGCAGGCTGAAGCCGTTCTGGCTGAAGAACAAGCTGTCTTTAGAAGAGGCAGGTCGACCACGGAGCAGATATTATTTAACCTGAGAATTATATGCGAGAAGTATAGAGAGCTAGGAAAGCTAGTGTTCCACAGTTTTGTCGACTACAAAAAATGCTTTGATCGTGTGTGGCATGACGGACTGTGGGCAGTAATGAGGAAGTTCAACATCAGCAGAGGCATTGTCAATGCAATAGAATCTCTATACAAGGTCTCCAGGAGCATGGTCCAACTTGGAAGCGAACTGAGTGACTGTTTTCCAACATCCGTCGGTGTACGACAAGGTTGCTTACTGTCACCAACCGTCTGCAACATCTTTCTTGAGAACATCATGCAAGAGGCCCTCACCGAGCACAGTTCACCAATATCTGTTGGAGGCTGAGTCGTCGACAACCTACGCTTTGCTGATAGTCCGAAGCACAATTCGGTCCGAAAACGTCGTTCAGCGCGAGAAAAGACGTTTTCTCATCAACATCTCCCCGTATCGGACAAATGAAAATGACGATCCGAAAACGCACTCAAATCGACGGGAAAAGCACATTTCGGTCCGAAAACGTCGTTCAGCGCGAGAAAAGACGTTTTCTCATCAACTTCTCCCAGTATCGGAAAAATGAAAATGACGATCCGAAAACGCGCTCGAATCGACGGGAAAAGCACATTTCGGTCAGAAAACGTCGTTCAGCGCGAGAAAAGACGTTTTCTCATCAACTTCTCCCCGTATCGGAAAAATGAAAATGTCGACGCCCAAACGCTCTGAAATCGACGGGAAAAGCACATATCGGTCCGAAAACGTCGTACAGCGCGAGAAAAGACGTTTTCGTATCGAATATTCCCCCTATCGGAAAAACGACAATGCCGATGCGTAAAAGCGCTCAAATTGTCAGGAAAAGCACTTTTCGACGCGAAAAGGTCGTTCAGCGCGAGAAAAGACGTTTTCGTATCGAATATTCCCCCTATCGGAAAAACGACAATGCCGATGCGTAAAAGCGCTCAAATCGTCAGGAAAAGCTCTTTTCGACGCGAAAACGTCGTTCAGCGCGAGAAAAGACGTTTTCGTATCGAATATTCCCCTTATCGGAAAAACGACAATGCCGAAGCGTAAAAGCGCTCAAATCGTCAGGAAAAGCGCTTTTCTACCCGAAAACGTCGTTCAGCGGGAGAAAAGACGTTTTCTCATCAACTTTTCCCCATATCGGAAAAACGACAATGCCGATGCGTAAAAGCGCTCAAATCGTCAGGAAAAGCACTTTTTGACCCAAAAACGTCGTTCAGCACGAGAAAAGACGTTTTCGTATCGAATATTCCCCCTATCGGAAAATCGACAATGTCGATGCGTAAAAGCGCTCAAATCGTCAGGAAAAGCACTTTTCGACGCGAAAACGTCGTTCAGCGCGGGAAAGACGTTTTCTCATCAACTTCTCCCCGTATCGGAAAAATGAAAATGTCGACGCCCAAACGCTCTGAAATCGACGGGAAAAGCAAATTTCGGTCCGAAAACGTTGTTCAGCGCGAGAAAAGACGTTTTCTCATCAACTTCTCCCCGTATCGAAAAAATGAAAATGACGAACCGAAAACGCGCTCAAATCGACGGGAAAAGCACATTTCGGTCCGAAAACGTCGTTCAGCGCGAGAAAAGACGTTTTCTCATCAACTTCTCCCCATGTCGAAAAAACGACAATGCCGATGCGTAAAAGCGCTCAAATCGTCAGTAAAAGCACTTTTCGACCCGAAAACGTCGTTCAGAGCGAGAAAAGACGTTTTCGTATCGAATAATCCCTATATCGGAAAAACGACAATGCCGATGCGTAAAAGCGCTTAAATCGCCAGGAAAAGCACTTTTCGACGCGAAAACGTCGTTCAGCGCGAGAAAAGACGTTTTCGTATCGAATATTCCCCCTATCGGAAAAACGACAATGCCGAAACGTAAAAGCGCTCAAATCGTCAGGAAAAGCACTTTTCTACCCGAAAACGTCGTTCAGCGCGAGAAAAGACGTTTTCTCATCAACTTTTCCCCATATCGGAAAAACGACAATGCGTAAAAGCGCTCAAATCGTCAGGAAAAGCACTTTTTGACCCAAAAAACGTCGTTCAGCGCGAGAAAAGACGTTTTCGTATCGAATATTCCCCCTATCGGAAAATCGACAATGTCGATGCGTAAAAGCGCTCAAATCGTCAGGAAAAGCTCTTTTCGACGCGAAAACGTCGTTCAGCGCGAGAAAAGACGTTTTCTCATCAACTTCTCCCCGTATCGGAAAAATGAAAATGACGATCCGAAAACGCGCTCAAATCGACGGGAAAAGCACATTTCGGTCCGAAAACGTCGTTCAACGCGAGAAAAGATGTTTTCTCATCAACTTCTCTCCGTATCGGAAAAACGACAATGCCGATGCGTAAAAGGAATCAAATCGTCAGGAAAAGCACTTTTCGACGCGAAAACGTCGTTCAGCGCGAGAAAAGACGTTTTCGTATCGAATATTCCTCCTATCGGAAAAACGACAATGCCGATGCGTAAAAGCGCTCAAATCGTCAGGAAAAGCACTTTTCGACGCGAAAACGTCGTTCAGCGCGAGAAAAGACGTTTTCTCATCAACTTCTCCCCGTATCGTAAAAATGAAAATGTCGACGCCCAAACGCTCTGAAATCGACGGGAAAAGCAAATTTCGGTCCGAAAACGTCGTTCAGCGGGAGAAAAGATGTTTTCTCATCAACTTCTCTCCGTATCGGAAAAACGACAATGCCGATGCGTAAAAGCGCTCAAATCGTCAGGAAAAGCACTTTTCGACGCGAAAACGTCGTTCAGCGCGAGAAAAGACGTTTTCTCATCAACTTCGCCCCGTATCGGAAAATCGACAATGTCGATGCGTAAAAGCGCTCAAATCGTCAGGAAAAGCACTTTTCGACGCAAAAACGTCGTTCAGCGCGAGAAAAGACGTTTTCTCATCAACTTCTCTCCGTATCGGAAAAACGACAATGCCGATGCGTAAAAGCGCTCAAATCGTCAGGAAAAGCACTTTTCGACGCGAAAACGTCGTTCAGCGCGAGAAAAGACGTTTTCTCATCAACTTCTCCCCGTATCGGAAAAATGAAAATGACAATCCGAAAACGCGCTCAATTCGACGGGAAAAGCACATTTCGGTCCGAAAACGTCGTTCAGCGCGAGAAAAGACGTTTTCTCATCAACTTCTCCCCGTATCGGAAAAATGAAAATGTCGACGCCCAAACGCTCTGAAATCGACGGGAAAAGCACATTTCGGTCCGAAAACGTCGTTCAGCGCGAGAAAAGATGTTTTCTCATCTACTTCTCTCCGTATCGGAAAAACTACAATGCCGATGCGTAAAAGCGCTCAAATCGTCAGGAAAAGCTCTTTTCGACGCGAAAACGTCGTTCAGCGCGAGAAAAGACGTTTTCTCATCAACTTCTCCCCGTATCGGAAAAACGACAATGCCGATGCGTAAAAGCGCTCAAATCGTCAGGAAAAGCACTTTTCGCGTCGAAAACGTCGTTCAGCGCGAGAAAAGACGTTTTCTCATCAACTTCTCCCCGTATCGGAAAATCGACAATGCCGATATGTAAAAGCGCTCAAATCGTCAGAAAAAGCACTTTTCGACCCGAAAACGTCGTTCAGCGCGAGAAAAGACGTTTTCGTATCGAATATTCCCCCTATCGGAAAAACGACAATGCCGATGCGTAAAAGCGCTCAAATCGTCAGGAAAAGCACTTTTCCACCCAAAAACGTCGTTCAGTGCGAGAAAAGACGTTTTCGTATCGAATATTCCCCCTATCGGAAAAACGACGATGCCGATGCGTAAAAGCGCTCAATTCGTCAGTAAAAGCACTTTTCGACCCGAAAACGTCGTTCAGCCCGAGAAAAGACGTTTTCGTATCGAATATTCCCCCTATCGGAAAAACGACAATGCCGATGCGTAAAAGCGCTCAAATCGTCAGGAAAAGCACTTTTCGACGCTAAAACGTCGTTCAGCGCGAGAAAAGACGTTTTCTCATCAACTTCTCCCCGTATCGGAAAATCGACAATGCCGATGCGTAAAAGCGCTCAAATCGTCAGAAAAAGCACTTTTCGACCCGAAAACGTCGTTCACCGCGAGAAAAGACGTTTTCGTATCGAATATTCCCCGAATCGGAAAAACGACAATGCCGATGCGTAAAAGCGCTCAATTCGTCAGTAAAAGCACTTTTTGACCCGAAAACGTCGTTCAGCCCGAGAAAAGACGTTTTCGTATCGAATATTCCCCCTATCGGAAAAACGACAATGCCGATGCGTAAAAGCGCTCAAATCGTCAGGAAAAGCACTTTTCGACGCGAAAACGTCGTTCAGCGCGAGAAAAGACGTTTTCTCATCAACTTCTCCCCGTATCGGAAAAACGACAATGCCGATGCGTAAAAGCGCTCAAATCGACGGGAAAAGCACATTTCGGTCCGAAAACGTCGTTCAGCGCGAGAAAAGACGTTTTCTCATCAACTTCTCCCCGTATCGGAAAAATGAAAATGTCGACGCCCAAACGCTCTGAAATCGACGGGAAAAGCACATTTCGGTCTGAAAACGTCGTTCAGCGCGAGAAAAGATGTTTCCTCATCAACTTCTCACCGTATCGGAAAAACGACAATGCCGATGCGTAAAAGCGCTCAAATCGTCAGGAAAAGCTCTTTTCGACGCGAAAACGTCGTTCAGCGCGAGAAAAGACGTTTTCTCATCAACTTCTCTCCGTATCGGAAAAACGACAATGCCGATGCGTAAAAGCGCTCAAATCGTCAGGAAAAGCACTTTTCGACCCGAAAACGTCATTCAGCCCGAGAAAAGACGTTTTCTCATCAACTTCTCCCCGTATCGGAAAAATGAAAATGACGATCCGAAAACGCGCTCAAATCGACGGGAAAAGCACATTTCGGGCCTTGATCAGCGTTACGACCCGGCGCAGTGAGGGAGGGAGGGAGGCAGTAGGTCGGTCGTCCGTCCGTTCGTCAGTGTGCCGGCGGTGGTTGTTCGAAAAACGACTAAGTGCTGACCGGGCCTTGATCAGCGTTACGACCCGGTGCAGTTAGGGAGGGAGGGAGGGAGGCAGTAGGTCCGTCGTCCGCCCGTTAGTCAGTGTCGGCGGTTGTTGTTCGAAAAACGACTAAGTGCTGACCGGGCCATGAACAGCGTTACGACCCGGCACCGGTCAGGAAGGGAGGGAGGGTGGCAGTAGGTCGGTCGTCCGTTCGTTCGTCAGTGTGCCGGCGGTGGTAGTTCGAAAAACGACTAAGTGCTGACCGGGCCTTGATCAGCGTTACGACCCGTGCAGTGAGGGAGGGAGGGAGGGAGGGAGGGAGGGAGGGAGGGTGGGAGGGAGGGAGGGTGGGAGGGAGGGAGGGAGGGAGGGAGGGAGGGAGGGAGGGAGGGAGGGAGGGAGGGAGGGAGGGAGGGAGGGAGGGAGGGAGGGAGGGAGGGAGGGAGGGAGGGAGGGAGGGAGGGAGGGAGGGAGGGAGGGAGGGAGGGAGGGAGGGAGGGAGGGAGGGAGGGGAGGGAGGGAGGGAGGGAGGGAGGGAGGGAGGGAGGGAGGGAGGGAGGGAGGGAGGGAGGGAGGGAGGGAGGGAGGGAGGGAGGGAGGGAGGGAGGGAGGCAGTAGGTCGGTCGTCCGTCCGTTCGTCAGTGTGCCGGCGGTGGTTGTTCGAAAAACGACTGAGTGCTGACCGGGCCATGATCAGCGTTACGACCCGGTGCAGTGAGGGAGGGAGGGAGGCACTAGGACAGTCGTCCGCCCGTTAGTCAGTGTGTCGGCGGTTGTTGTTCGAAAAACGACTAAGTGCTGACCGGGCCATGAACAGCGTTACGACCCGGCACCGGTCAGGAAGGGAGGGAGGGTGGCAGTAGGTCGGTCGTCCGTTCGTTCGTCAGTGTGCCGGCGGTGGTTGTTCGAAAAACGACTAAGTGCTGACCGGGCCTTGATCAGCGTTACGACCCGGCACCGGTCAGGGAGGGAGGGAGGGAGGCAGTAGGTCGGTCGTCCGTCGTTCGTCAGTGTGCCGGCGGTGGTTGTTCGAAAAACGACTAAGTGCTGACCGGGCCTTGATCAGCGTTACGACCCGGTGCAGTTAGGGAGGGAGGGAGGGAGGCAGTAGGTCCGTCGTCCGCCCGTTAGTCAGTGTGTCGGCGGTTGTTGTTCGAAAAACGACTAAGTGCTGACCGGGCCATGAACAGCGTTACGACCCGGCACCGGTCAGGAAGGGAGGGAGGGTGGCAGTAGGTCGGTCGTCCGTTCGTTGGTCAGTGTGCCGGCGGTGGTAGTTCGAAAAACGACTAAGTGCTGACCGGGCCTTGATCAGCGTTACGACCCGGAGCAGTGTGGGAGGGAGGGGGACAGTAGGTCGGTCGTCCGTCCGTTCGTCAGTGTGCCGGCAGAGTTGGTTGTTCGAAAAACGACTAAGTGCTGACCGGGCCTTGATCAGCGTTACGACCCGGTGCTGTGAGGGAGGGAGAAAGGGAGGCAGTAGGTCGGTCGTCCATCCGTTCGTCAGTGTGCCGGCGGTGGTTGTTCGAAAAACGACTAAGTGCTGACCGGGCCTTGATCAGCGTTACGACCCGGCGCAGTGAGGGAGGGAGGGAGGGAGGCAGTAGGTCGGTCGTCCATCCGTTCGTCAGTGTGCCGGCGGTGGTTGTTCGAAAAACGACTAAGTGCTGACCGGGCCATGATCAGCGTTACGACCCGGAGCATTGAGGGAGGGAGGGAGGCAGTAGGTCGGTCGTCCGTCCGTTTGTCAGTGTGCCGGCAGTGATGGTTGTTCGAAAAACGACTAAGGGCTCTCCGGGCCTTAATCAGCGTTACGACCCGGCGCTGGTCAGGGAGGGAGGGAGGGAGGCAGTAGGTCGGTCGTCCATCCGTTCGTCAGTGTGCCGGCGGTGGTAGTTCGAAAAACGACTAAGTGCTGACCGGGCCTTGATCAGCGTTACGACCCGGTGCAGTGAGGGAGGGAGGGAGGCAGTAGGTCGGTCGTCCGTCCGGTCGTCAGTGTGCCGGCGGTGGTTGTTCGAAAAACGACTAAGTGCTGACCGGGCCTTGATCAGCGTTACGACCCGGCGCAGTGAGGGAGGGAGGGAGGGAGGGAGGCAGTAGGTCGGTCGTCCATCCGTTCGTCAGTGTGCCGGCGGTGGTTGTTCGAAAAACGACTAAGTGCTGACCGGGCCATGAACAGCGTTACGACCCGGCACCGGTCAGGGCGGGAGGGAGGGTGGCAGTAGGTCGGTCGTCCGTTCGTTCGTCAGTGTGCCGGCGGTGGTAGTTCGAAAAACGACTAAGTGCTGACCGGGCCTTGATCAGCGTTACGACCCGGTGCAGTGAGGGAGGGAGGGAGGGAGGCAGTAGGTCCGTCGTCCGCCCGTTAGTCAGTGTGTCGGCGGTTGCTGTTCGAAAAACGACTAAGTGCTGACCGGGCCATGAACAGCGTTACGACCCGGCACCGGTCAGGAAGGGAGGGAGGGTGGCAGTAGGTCGGTCGTCCGTTCGTTCGTCAGTGTGCCGGTGGTGGTAGTTCGAAAAACGACTAAGTGCTGACCGGGCCTTGATCAGCGTTACGACCCGGTGCAGTGAGGGAGGGAGGGAGGGAGGCACTAGGACAGTCGTCCGCCCGTTAGTCAGTGTGTCGGCGGTTGTTGTTCGAAAAACGACTAAGTGCTGACCGGGCCATGAACAGCGTTACGACCCGGCACCGGTCAGGAAGGGAGGGAGGGTGGCAGTAGGTCGGTCGTCCGTCCGTTCGTCAGTGTGCCGGCGGTGGTAGTTCGAAAAACGACTAAGTGCTGACCGGGCCATGAACAGCGTTACGACCCGGCACCGGTCAGGAAGGGAGGGAGGGTGGCAGTAGGTCGGTCGTCCATCCGTTCGTCAGTGTGCCGGCGGTGGTAGTTCGAAAAACGACTAAGTGCTGACCGGGCCTTGATCAGCGTTACGACCCGGTACAGTGAGGGAGGGAGGGAGGCAGTAGGTCGGTCGTCCGTCCGTTCGTCAGTGTGCCGGCGGTGGTTGTTCGAAAACGACTGTGCTGACCGGGTCATGATCAGCGTTACGACCCGGTGCAGTGAGGGAGGGAGGGAGGGAGGCAGTAGGTCGGTCGTCCATCCGTTCGTCAGTGTGCCGGCGATGGTTGTTCGAAAAACGACTAAGTGCTGACCGGGCCTTGATCAGCGTTACGACCCGGTGCAGTGAGGGAGGGAGGGAGGCACTAGGACAGTCGTCCGCCCGTTAGTCAGTGTGCCGGCGGTGGTTGTTCGAAAAACGACTAAGTGCTGACCGGGCCTTGATCAGCGTTACGACCCGGCACCGGTCAGGGAGGGAGGGAGGGAGGCAGTAGGTCGGTCGTCCGTCCGTTCGTCACTGTGCCGGCGGTGGTAGTTCGAAAAACGACTAAGTGCTGACCGGGCCTTGATCAGCGTTACGACCGGAGCTTTGAGGGAGGGAGGGAGGCAGTAGGTCGGTCGTCCGTCCGTTTGTCAGTGTGCCGGCAGTGATGGTTGTTCGAAAAAATGACTAAGGGCTGACCGGGCCTTGATCAGCGTTACGACCCGGCGCTGGTCAGGGCGGGAGGGAGGGAGGCAGTAGGTCGGTCGTCCATCCGTTCGTCAGTGTGCCGGCGGTGGTAGTTCGAAAAACGACTAAGTGCTGACCGGGCCTAGATCAGCGTTACGACCCGGTGCAGTGAGGGAGGGAGGGAGGCAGTAGGTCGGTCGTCCGTCCGGTCGTCAGTGTGCCGGCGGTGGTTGTTCGAAAAACGACTAAGTGCTGGACCGGGCCATGATCAGCGTTACGACCCGGTGCAGTGAGGGAGGGAGGGAGGGAGGCAGTAGGTCGGGTCGTCCATCCGTTCGTCAGTGTGCCGGCGGTGGTTGTTCGAAAAACGACTAAGTGCTGACCGGGCCATGAACAGCGTTACGACCCGGCACCGGTCAGGAAGGGAGGGAGGGTGGCAGTAGGTCGGTCGTCCGTTCGTTCGTCAGTGTGCCGGCGGTGGTTGTTCGAAAAACGACTAAGTGCTGACCGGGCCATGAACAGCGTTACGACCCGGCACCGGTCAGGAAGGGAGGGAGGGTGGCAGTAGGTCGGTCGTCCGTTCGTTGGTCAGTGTGCCGGCGGTGGTTGTTCGAAAAACGACTAAGTGCTGACCGGGCCTTGATCAGCGTTACGACCCGGTGCAGTGAGGGAGGGAGGGAGGCAGTAGGTCGGTCGTCCGTCCGTTCGTCGTGTGCCGGCGGTGGTTGTTCGAAAAACGACTAAGTGCTGACCGGGCCATGAACAGCGTTACGACCCGGCACCGGTCAGGAAGGGAGGGAGGGTGGCAGTAGGTCGGTCGTCCGTTCGTTGGTCAGTGTGCCGGCGGTGGTAGTTCGAAAAACGACTAAGTGCTGACCGGGCTATGAACAGCGTTACGACCCGCACCGGTCAGGAAGGGAGGGAGGGTGGCAGTAGGTCGGTCGTCCATCCGTTCGTCAGTGTGCCGGCGGTGGTAGTTCGAAAAACGACTAAGTGCTGACCGGGCCTTGATCAGCGTTACGACCCGGTACAGTGAGGGAGGGAGGGAGGCAGAGGTCGGTCGTCCGTCCGTTCGTCAGTGTGCCGGCGGTGGTTGTTCGAAAAACGACTAAGTGCTGACCGGGCCTTGATCAGCGTTACGACCCGGAGCATTGAGGGAGGGAGGGAGGCAGTAGGTCGGTCGTCCGTCCGTCCGTTTGTCAGTGTGCCGGCAGCGATGGTTGTTCGAAAAATGACTAAGGGCTGACCGGGCCTTGATCAGCGTTACGACCCGGAGCATTGAGGGAGGAGGGAGGGAGGCAGTAGGTCGGTCGTCCATCCGTTCGTCAGTGTGCCGGCGGTGGTAGTTCGAAAAACGACTAAGTGCTGACCGGGCCTTGATCAGCGTTACGACCCGGTGCAGTGAGGGAGGGAGGGAGGCAGTAGGTCGGTCGTCCGTCCGTTCGTCAGTGTGCCGGTGGTGGTTGTTCGAAAAACGACTAAGTGCTGACCGGGCCTTGATCAGCGTTACGACCCGGCGCAGTGAGGGAGGGAGGGAGGGAGGGAGGCAGTAGGTCGGTCGTCCATCCGTTCGTCAGTGTGCCGGCGGTGGTTGTTCGAAAAACGACTAAGTGCTGACCGGGCCTTGATCAGCGTTACGACCCGGTGCAGTGAGGGAGGGAGGGAGGCACTAGGACAGTCGTCCGCCCGTTAGTCAGTGTGTCGGCGGTTGTTGTTCGAAAAACGACTAAGTGCTGACCGGGCCATGAAGAGCGTTACGACCCGGCACCGGTCAGGAAGGGAGGGAGGGTGGCAGTAGGTCGGTCGTCCGTTCGTTCGTCAGTGTGCCGGCGGTTGTTGTTCGAAAAACGACTAAGTGCTGACCGGCCTTGATCAGCGTTACGACCCGGTGCAGTGAGGAGGGAGGGAGGCAGTAGGTCGGTCGTCCATCCGTTCGTCAGTGTGCCGGCGGTGGTAGTTCGAAAAACGACTAAGTGCTGATCGGGCCTTGATCAGCGTTACGACCCGGTGCAGTGAGGGAGGGAGGGAGGCAGTAGGTCGGTCGTCCATCCGTTCGTCAGGTGCCGGCGGTGGTTGTTCGAAAAACGACTAAGTGCTGACCGGGCCATGATCAGCGTTACGACCCGGTGCAGTGAGGGAGGGAGGGAGGCACTAGGACAGTCGTCCGCCCGTTAGTCAGTGTGCCGGCGGTGGTTGTTCAAAAAACGACTAAGTGCTGACCGGGCCTTGATCAGCGTTACGACCCGGCACCGGTCAGGGAGGGAGGGAGGGAGGCAGTAGGTCGGTCGTCCGTCCGTTCGTCACTGTGCCCGGCGGTGGTAGTTCGAAAAACGACTAAGTGCTGACCGGGCCTTGATCAGCGTTACGACCCGGAGCATTGAGGGAGGGAGGGAGGCAGTAGGTCGGTCGTCCGTCCGTTTGTCAGTGTGCCGGCAGTGATGGTTGTTCGAAAAAATGACTAAGGGCTGACCGGGCCTTGATCAGCGTTACGACCCGGCGCTGGTCAGGGCGGGAGGGAGGGAGGCAGTAGGTCGGTCGTCCATCCGTTCGTCAGTGTGCCGGCGG
Organism: Tubulanus polymorphus; assembly: GCF_964204645.1. Classification (NCBI taxonomy): domain Eukaryota; kingdom Metazoa; phylum Nemertea; class Palaeonemertea; order Tubulaniformes; family Tubulanidae; genus Tubulanus; species Tubulanus polymorphus. The sequence continues at coordinate 7,345,399 of NC_134036.1, forward strand.
TGGTAGTTCGAAAAACGACTAAGTACTGACCGGCCTAGATCAGCGTTACGACCCGGTGCAGTGAGGGAGGGAGGGAGGCAGTAGGTCGGTCGGCCGTCCGGTCGTCAGTGTGCCGGCGGTGGTTGTTCGAAAACGACTAAGTGCTGACCGGGCCATGATCAGCGTTACGACCCGGTGCAGTGAGGGAGGGAGGGAGGAACTGGGACAGTCGTCCGCCCGTTAGTCAGTGTGTCGGCGGTTGTTGTTCGAAAAACGACTAAGTGCTGACCGGGCCATGAACAGCGTTACGACCCGGCACCGGTCAGGAAGGGAGGGAGGGTGGCAGTAGGTCGGTCGTCCGTTCGTTGGTCAGTGTGCCGGCGGTGGTAGTTCGAAAAACGACTAAGTGCTGACCGGGCCTTGATCAGCGTTACGACCCGGTGCAGTGAGGGAGGGAGGGAGCAGTAGGTCGGTCGTCCGTCCGTTCGTCAGTGTGCCGGCGGTGGTTGTTCGAAAAACGACTAAGTGCTGACCGGGCCATGAACAGCGTTACGACCCGGCACCGGTCAGGAAGGGAGGGAGGGTGGCAGTAGGTCGGTCGTCCGTTCGTTGGTCAGTGTGCCGGCGGTGGTAGTTCGAAAAACGACTAAGTGCTGACCGGGCCTTGATCAGCGTTACGACCCGGTGCAGTGAGGGAGGGAGGGAGGCAGTAGGTCGGTCGTCCGTCCGTTCGTCAGTGTGCCGGCGGTGGTTGTTCGAAAAACGACTAAGTGCTGACCGGGTCATGATCAGCGTTACGACCGGTGCAGTGAGGGAGGGAGGGAGGCAGTAGGTCGGTCGTCCGTCCGTTCGTCAGTGTGCCGGTGGTGGTTGTTCGAAAAACGACTAAGTGCTGACCGGGCCTTGATCAGCGTTACGACCCGGCGCAGTGAGGGAGGGAGGGAGGGAGGGAGGCAGTAGGTCGGTCGTCCATCCGTTCGTCAGTGTGCCGGCGGTGGTTGTTCGAAAAACGACTAAGTGCTGACCGGGCCTTGATCAGCGTTACGACCCGGTGCAGTGAGGGAGGGAGGGAGGCACTAGGACAGTCGTCCGCCCGTTAGTCAGTGTGTCGGCGGTTGTTGTTCGAAAAACGACTAAGTGCTGACCGGGCCATGAAGAGCGTTACGACCCGGCACCGGTCAGGAAGGGAGGGAGGGTGGCAGTAGGTCGGTCGTCCGTTCGTTCGTCAGTGTGCCGGCGGTTGTTGTTCGAAAAACGACTAAGTGCTGACCGGGCCTTGATCAGCGTTACGACCCGGTGCAGTGAGGGAGGGAGGGAGGCAGTAGGTCGGTCGTCCATCCGTTCGTCAGTGTGCCGGCGGTGGTAGTTCGAAAAACGACTAAGTGCTGATCGGGCCTTGATCAGCGTTACGACCCGGTGCAGTGAGGGAGGGAGGGAGGCAGTAGGTCGGTCGTCCATCCGTTCGTCAGTGTGCCGGCGGTGGTTGTTCGAAAAACGACTAAGTGCTGACCGGGCCATGATCAGCGTTACGACCCGGTGCAGTGAGGGAGGGAGGGAGGCACTAGGACAGTCGTCCGCCCGTTAGTCAGTGTGCCGGCGGTGGTTGTTCAAAAAACGACTAAGTGCTGACCGGGCCTTGATCAGCGTTACGACCCGGCACCGGTCAGGGAGGGAGGGAGGGAGGCAGTAGGTCGGTCGTCCGTCCGTTCGTCACTGTGCCGGCGGTGGTAGTTCGAAAAACGACTAAGTGCTGACCGGGCCTTGATCAGCGTTACGACCCGGAGCATTGAGGGAGGGAGGGAGGCAGTAGGTCGGTCGTCCGTCCGTTTGTCAGTGTGCCGGCAGTGATGGTTGTTCGAAAAAATGACTAAGGGCTGACCGGGCCTTGATCAGCGTTACGACCCGGCGCTGGTCAGGGCGGGAGGGAGGGAGGCAGTAGGTCGGTCGTCCATCCGTTCGTCAGTGTGCCGGCGGTGGTAGTTCGAAAAACGACTAAGTACTGACCGGGCCTAGATCAGCGTTACGACCCGGTGCAGTGAGGGAGGGAGGGGAGGCAGTAGGTCGGTCGGCCGTCCGGTCGTCAGTGTGCCGGCGGTGGTTGTTCGAAAAACGACTAAGTGCTGACCGGGCCATGATCAGCGTTACGACCCGGTGCAGTGAGGGAGGGAGGGAGGAACTAGGACAGTCGTCCGCCCGTTAGTCAGTGTGTCGGCGGTTGTTGTTCGAAAAACGACTAAGTGCTGACCGGGCCATGAACAGCGTTACGACCCGGCACCGGTCAGGAAGGGAGGGAGGGTGGCAGTAGGTCGGTCGTCCGTTCGTTGGTCAGTGTGCCGGCGGTGGTAGTTCGAAAAACGACTAAGTGCTGACCGGGCCTTGATCAGCGTTACGACCCGGTGCAGTGAGGGAGGGAGGGAGGCAGTAGGTCGGTCGTCCGTCCGTTCGTCAGTGTGCCGGCGGTGGTTGTTCGAAAAACGACTAAGTGCTGACCGGGCCATGAACAGCGTTACGACCCGGCACCGGTCAGGAAGGGAGGGAGGGTGGCAGTAGGTCGGTCGTCCGTTCGTTGGTCAGTGTGCCGGCGGTGGTAGTTCGAAAAACGACTAAGTGCTGACCGGGCCTTGATCAGCGTTACGACCCGGTGCAGTGAGGGAGGGAGGGAGGCAGTAGGTCGGTCGTCCGTCCGTTCGTCAGTGTGCCGGCGGTGGTTGTTCGAAAAACGACTAAGTGCTGACCGGGTCATGATCAGCGTTACGACCCGGTGCAGTGAGGGAGGGAGGGAGGGAGGCAGTAGGTCGGTCGTCCATCCGTTCGTCAGTGTGCCGGCGGTGGTTGTTCGAAAAACGACTAAGTGCTGACCGGGCCTTGATCAGCGTTACGACCCGGTGCAGTGAGGGAGGGAGGGAGGGAGGGAGGGAGGCAGTAGGTCCGTCGTCCGCCCGTTAGTCAGTGTGTCGGCGGTTGCTGTTCGAAAAACGACTAAGTGCTGACCGGGCCATGAACAGCGTTACGACCCGGCACCGGTCAGGAAGGGAGGGAGGGTGGCAGTAGGTCGGTCGTCCGTTCGTTCGTCAGTGTGCCGGCGGTGGTAGTTCGAAAAACGACTAAGTGCTGACCGGGCCGTGATCAGCGTTACGACCCGGTGCAGTGAGGGAGGGAGGGAGGCACTAGGACAGTCGTCCGCCCGTTAGTCAGTGTGTCGGCGGTTGTTGTTCGAAAAACGACTATTAAGTGCTGACCGGGCCATGAACAGCGTTACGACCCGGCACCGGTCAGGAAGGGAGGGAGGGTGGCAGTAGGTCGGTCGCCCGTTCGTTCGTCAGTGTGCCGGCGGTGGTAGTTCGAAAAACGACTAAGTGCTGACCGGGCCTTGATCAGCGTTACGACCCGGTGCAGTGAGGGAGGGAGGGAGGCAGTAGGTCGATCGTCCGTCCGTTCGTCAGTGTGCCGGCGGTGGTTGTTCGAAAAACGACTAAGTGCTGACCGGGTCATGATCAGCGTTACGACCCGGTGCAGTGAGGGAGGGAGGGAGGGAGGCAGTAGGTCGGTCGTCCATCCGTTCGTCAGTGTGCCGGCGGTGGTTGTTCGAAAAACGACTAAGTGCTGACCGGGCCTTGATCAGCGTTACGACCCGGTGCAGTGAGGGAGGGAGGGAGGGAGGCAGTAGGTCGGTCGTCCATCCGTTCGTCAGTGTGCCGGCGGTTGTTGTTCGAAAAACGACTAAGTGCTGACCGGGCCATGATCAGCGTTACGACCCGGTGCAGTGAGGGATGGAGGGAGGCACTAGGACAGTCGTCCGCCCGTTAGTCAGTGTGTCGGCGGTTGTTGTTCGAAAAACGACTAAGTGCTGACCGGGCCATGAACAGCGTTACGACCCGGCACCGGTCAGGAAGGGAGGGAGGGTGGCAGTAGGTCGGTCGTCCGTTCGTTCGTCAGTGTGCCGGCGGTGGTAGTTCGAAAAACGACTAAGTGCTGACCGGGCCTTGATCAGCGTTACGACCCGGTGCAGTGAGGGAGGGAGGGAGGCAGTAGGTCGGTCGTCCGTCCGTTCGTCAGTGTGCCGGCGGTGGTTGTTCGAAAAACGACTAAGTGCTGACCGGGTCATGATCAGCGTTACGACCCGGTGCAGTGAGGGAGGGAGGGAGGGAGGCAGTAGGTCGGTCGTCCATCCGTTCGTCAGTGTGCCGGCGGTGGTTGTTCGAAAAACGACTAAGTGCTGACCGGGCCATGATCAGCGTTACGACCCGGTGCAGTGAGGGATGGAGGGAGGCACTAGGACAGTCGTCCGCCCGTTAGTCAGTGTGTCGGCGGTTGTTGTTCGAAAAACGACTAAGTGCTGACCGGGCCATGAACAGCGTTACGACCCGGCACCGGTCAGGAAGGGAGGGAGGGTGGCAGTAGGTCGGTCGTCCGTTCGTTCGTCAGTGTGCCGGCGGTGGTAGTTCGAAAAACGACTAAGTGCTGACCGGGCCTTGATCAGCGTTACGACCCGTTGCAGTGAGGGAGGGAGGGAGGGAGGCAGTAGGTCCGTCGTCCGCCCGTTAGTCAGTGTGTCGGCGGTTGCTGTTCGAAAAACGACTAAGTGCTGACCGGGCCATGAACAGCGTTACGACCCGGCACCGGTCAGGAAGGGAAGGAGGGTGGCAGTAGGTCGGTCGTCCGTTCGTTCGTCAGTGTGCCGGCGGTGGTAGTTCGAAAAACGACTAAGTGCTGACCGGGCCTTGATCAGCGTTACGACCCGGTGCAGTGAGGGAGGGAGGGAGGCAGTAGGTCGGTCGTCCGTCCGTTCGTCAGTGTGCCGGCGGTGGTTGTTCGAAAAACGACTAAGTGCTGACCGGGCCTTGATCAGCGTTACGACCCGGTGCAGTGAGCGAGGGAGGGAGGGAGGGAGGCATTAGGTCGGTCGTCCATCCGTTCGTCAGTGTGCCGGCGGTGGTTGTTCGAAAAACTACTAAGTGCTGACCGGGCCATGATCAGCGTTACGACCCGGTGCAGTGAGGGAGGGAGGGAGGCACTAGGACAGTCGTCCGCCCGTTAGTCAGTGTGTCGGCGGTTGTTGTACGAAAAACGACTAAGTACTGACCGGGCCATGAACAGCGTTACGACCCGGCACCAGTCAGGAAGGGAGGGAGGGTGGCAGTAGGTCGGTCGTCCGTTCGTTCGTCAGTGTGCCGGCGGTGGTTGTTCGAAAAACGACTAAGTGCTGACCGGGCCTTGATCAGCGTTACGACCCGGTGCAGTGAGGGAGGGAGGGAGGGAGGGAGGCAGTAGGTCCGTCGTCCGCCCGTTAGTCAGTGTGTCGGCGGTTGCTGTTCGAAAAACGACTAAGTGCTGACCGGGCCATGAACAGCGTTACGACCCGGCACCGGTCAGGAAGGGAGGGAGGGTGGCAGTAGGTCGGTCGTCCGTTCGTTCGTCAGTGTGCCGGCGGTGGTAGTTCGAAAAACGACTAAGTGCTGACCGGGCATTGATCAGCGTTACGACCCGGTGCAGTGAGGGAGGGAGGGAGGCAGTAGGTCGGTCGTCCGTCCGTTCGTCAGTGTGCCGGCGGTGGTTGTTCGAAAAACGACTAAGTGCTGACCGGGTCATAATCAGCGTTACGACCCGGTGCAGTGAGGGAGGGAGGGAGGCAGTAGGTCGGTCGTCCATCCGTTCGTCAGTGTGCCGGCGGTTGTTGTTCGAAAAACGACTAAGTGCTGACCGGGCCTTGATCAGCGTTACGACCCGGTGCAGTGAGGGAGGGAGGGAGGCAGTAGGTCGGTCGTCCATCCGTTCGTCAGTGTGCCGGCGGTGGTTGTTCGAAAAACGACTAAGTGCTGACCGGGTCATGATCAGCGTTACGACCCGGTGCAGTGAGGGAGGGAGGGAGGCAGTAGGTCGGTCGTCCATCCGTTCGTCAGTGTGCCGGCGGTTGTTGTTCGAAAAACGACTAAGTGCTGACCGGGCCTTGATCAGCGTTACGACCCGGTGCAGTGAGGGAGGGAGGGAGGCAGTAGGTCGGTCGTCCATCCGTTCGTCAGTGTGCCGGCGGTGGTTGTTCGAAAAACGACTAAGTGCTGACCGGGCCATGATCAGCGTTACGACCCGGTGCAGTGAGGGATGGAGGGAGGCACTAGGACAGTCGTCCGCCCGTTAGTCAGTGTGTCGGCGTTTGTTGTTCGAAAAACGACTAAGTGCTGACCGGGCCATGAACAGCGTTACGACCCGGCACCGGTCAGGAAGGGAGGGAGGGTGGCAGTAGGTCGGTCGTCCGTTCGTTCGTCAGTGTGCCGGCGGTGGTAGTTCGAAAAACGACTAAGTGCTGACCGGGCCTTGATCAGCGTTACGACCCGTTGCAGTGAGGGAGGGAGGGAGGGAGGCAGTAGGTCCGTCGTCCGCCCGTTAGTCAGTGTGTCGGCGGTTGCTGTTCGAAAAACGACTAAGTGCTGACCGGGCCTTGATCAGCGTTACGACCCGGTGCAGTGAGGGAGGGAGGGAGGGAGGCAGTAGGTCGGTCGTCCGTCCGTTCGTCAGTGTGCCGGCGGTGGTTGTTCGAAAAACGACTAAGTGCTGACCGGGCCTTGATCAGCGTTACGACCCGGTGCAGTGAGCGAGGGAGGGAGGGAGGGAGGCATTAGGTCGGTCGTCCATCCGTTCGTCAGTGTGCCGGCGGTGGTTGTTCGAAAAACGACTAAGTGCTGACCGGGCCTTGATCAGCGTTACGACCCGGTGCAGTGAGGGAGGGAGGGAGGCAGTAGGTCGGTCGTCCGTCCGTTCGTCAGTGTGCCGGCGGTGGTTGTTCGAAAAACGACTAAGTGCTGACCGGGCCATGATCAGCGTTACGACCCGGTGCAGTGAGGGAGGGAGGGAGGCACTAGGACAGTCGTCCGCCCGTTAGTCAGTGTGTCGGCGGTTGTTGTACGAAAAACGACTAAGTACTGACCGGGCCATGAACAGCGTTACGACCCGGCACCAGTCAGGAAGGGAGGGAGGGTGGCAGTAGGTCGGTCGTCCGTTCGTTCGTCAGTGTGCCGGCGGTGGTTGTTCGAAAAACGACTAAGTGCTGACCGGGCCTTGATCAGCGTTACGACCCGGTGCAGTGAGGGAGGGAGGGAGGGAGGCAGTAGGTCCGTCGTCCGCCCGTTAGTCAGTGTGTCGGCGGTTGCTGTTCGAAAAACGACTAAGTGCTGACCGGGCCATGAACAGCGTTACGACCCGGCACCGGTCAGGAAGGGAGGGAGGGTGGCAGTAGGTCGGTCGTCCGTTCGTTCGTCAGTGTGCCGGCGGTGGTAGTTCGAAAAACGACTAAGTGCTGACCGGGCCTTGATCAGCGTTACGACCCGGTGCAGTGAGGGAGGGAGGGAGGCAGTAGGTCGGTCGTCCGTCCGTTTGTCAGTGTGCCGGCGGTGGTTGTTCGAAAAACGACTAAGTGCTGACCGGGTCATAATCAGCGTTACGACCCGGTGCAGTGAGGGAGGGAGGGAGGGAGGCAGTAGGTCGGTCGTCCGTCCGTTCGTCAGTGTGCCGGCGGTGGTTGTTCGAAAAACGACTAAGTGCTGACCGGGCCTTGATCAGCGTTACGACCCGGTGCAGTGAGGGAGGGAGGGAGGCACTAGGACAGTCGTCCGCCCGTTAGTCAGTGTGTCGGCGGTTGTTGTTCGAAAAACGACTAAGTGCTGACCGGGCCGTGAACAGCGTTACGACCCGGCACCGGTCAGGAAGGGAGGGAGGGTGGCAGTAGGTCGGTCGTCCGTTCGTTCGTCAGTGTGCCGGCGGTGGTAGTTCGAAAAACGACTAAGTGCTGACCGGGCATTGATCAGCGTTACGACCCGGTGCAGTGAGGGAGGGAGGGAGGCAGTAGGTCGGTCGTCCGTCCGTTCGTCAGTGTGCCGGCGGTGGTTGTTCGAAAAACGACTAAGTGCTGACCGGGTCATAATCAGCGTTACGACCCGGTGCAGTGAGGGAGGGAGGGAGGCAGTAGGTCGGTCGTCCATCCGTTCGTCAGTGTGCCGGCGGTTGTTGTTCGAAAAACGACTAAGTACTGACCGGGCCTTGATCAGCGTTACGACCCGGTGCAGTGAGGGAGGGAGGGAGGCAGTAGGTCGGTCGTCCATCCGTTCGTCAGTGTGCCGGCGGTGGTTGTTCGAAAAACGACTAAGTGCTGACCGGGTCATGATCAGCGTTACGACCCGGTGCAGTGAGGGAGGGAGGGAGGGAGGCAGTAGGTCGGTCGTCCATCCGTTCGTCAGTGTGCCGGCGGTGGTTGTTCGAAAAACGACTAAGTGCTGACCGGGCCATGATCAGCGTTACGACCCGGTGCAGTGAGGGATGGAGGGAGGCACTAGGACAGTCGTCCGCCCGTTAGTCAGTGTGTCGGCGGTTGTTGTTCGAAAAACGACTAAGTGCTGACCGGGCCATGAACAGCGTTACGACCCGGCACCGGTCAGGAAGGGAGGGAGGGTGGCAGTAGGTCGGTCGTCCGTTCGTTCGTCAGTGTGCCGGCGGTGGTAGTTCGAAAAACGACTAAGTGCTGACCGGGCCTTGATCAGCGTTACGACCCGTTGCAGTGAGGGAGGGAGGGAGGGAGGCAGTAGGTCCGTCGTCCGCCCGTTAGTCAGTGTGTCGGCGGTTGCTGTTCGAAAAACGACTAAGTGCTGACCGGGCCTTGATCAGCGTTACGACCCGGTGCAGTGAGGGAGGGAGGGAGGCAGTAGGTCGGTCGTCCGTCCGTTCGTCAGTGTGCCGGCGGTGGTTGTTCGAAAAACGACTAAGTGCTGACCGGGCCTTGATCAGCGTTACGACCCGGTGCAGTGAGCGAGGGAGGGAGGGAGGGAGGCATTAGGTCGGTCGTCCATCCGTTCGTCAGTGTGCCGGCGGTGGTTGTTCGAAAAACGACTAAGTGCTGACCGGGCCTTGATCAGCGTTACGACCCGGTGCAGTGAGGGAGGGAGGGAGGCAGTAGGTCGGTCGTCCGTCCGTTCGTCAGTGTGCCGGCGGTGGTTGTTCGAAAAACGACTAAGTGCTGACCGGGCCTTGATCAGCGTTACGACCCGGTGCAGTGAGCGAGGGAGGGAGGGAGGGAGGCATTAGGTCGGTCGTCCATCCGTTCGTCAGTGTGCCGGCGGTGGTTGTTCGAAAAACGACTAAGTGCTGACCGGGCCATGATCAGCGTTACGACCCGGTGCAGTGAGGGAGGGAGGGAGGCACTAGGACAGTCGTCCGCCCGTTAGTCAGTGTGTCGGCGGTTGTTGTACGAAAAACGACTAAGTACTGACCGGGCCATGAACAGCGTTACGACCCGGCACCAGTCAGGAAGGGAGGGAGGGTGGCAGTAGGTCGGTCGTCCGTTCGTTCGTCAGTGTGCCGGCGGTGGTTGTTCGAAAAACGACTAAGTGCTGACCGGGCCTTGATCAGCGTTACGACCCGGTGCAGTGAGGGAGGGAGGGAGGGAGGCAGTAGGTCCGTCGTCCGCCCGTTAGTCAGTGTGTCGGCGGTTGCTGTTCGAAAAACGACTAAGTGCTGACCGGGCCATGAACAGCGTTACGACCCGGCACCGGTCAGGAAGGGAGGGAGGGTGGCAGTAGGTCGGTCGTCCGTTCGTTCGTCAGTGTGCCGGCGGTGGTAGTTCGAAAAACGACTAAGTGCTGACCGGGCCTTGATCAGCGTTACGACCCGGTGCAGTGAGGGAGGGAGGGAGGCAGTAGGTCGGTCGTCCGTCCGTTTGTCAGTGTGCCGGCGGTGGTTGTTCGAAAAACGACTAAGTGCTGACCGGGCCATGATCAGCGTTACGACCCGGTGCAGTGAGGGATGGAGGGAGGCACTAGGACAGTCGTCCGCCGTTAGTCAGTGTGTCGGCGGTTGTTGTTCGAAAAACGACTAAGTGCTGACCGGGCCATGAACAGCGTTACGACCCGGCACCGGTCAGGAAGGGAGGGAGGGTGGCAGTAGGTCGGTCGTCCGTTCGTTCGTCAGTGTGCCGGCGGTGGTAGTTCGAAAAACGACTAAGTGCTGACCGGGCCTTGATCAGCGTTACGACCCGTTGCAGTGAGGGAGGGAGGGAGGGAGGCAGTAGGTCCGTCGTCCGCCCGTTAGTCAGTGTGTCGGCGGTTGCTGTTCGAAAAACGACTAAGTGCTGACCGGGCCTTGATCAGCGTTACGACCCGGTGCAGTGAGGGAGGGAGGGAGGCAGTAGGTCGGTCGTCCGTCCGTTCGTCAGTGTGCCGGCGGTGGTTGTTCGAAAAACGACTAAGTGCTGACCGGGCCTTGATCAGCGTTAGACCCGGTGCAGTGAGGGAGGGAGGGAGGCAGTAGGTCGGTCGTCCATCCGTTCGTCAGTGTGCCGGCGGTGGTTGTTCGAAAAACGACTAAGTGCTGACCGGGTCATGATCAGCGTTACGACCCGGTGCAGTGAGGGAGGGAGGGAGGGAGGCAGTAGGTCGGTCGTCCATCCGTTCGTCAGTGTGCCGGCGGTGGTTGTTCGAAAAACGACTAAGTGCTGACCGGGCCATGATCAGCGTTACGACCCGGTGCAGTGAGGGATGGAGGGAGGCACTAGGACAGTCGTCCGCCCGTTAGTCAGTGTGTCGGCGGTTGTTGTTCGAAAAACGACTAAGTGCTGACCGGGCCATGAACAGCGTTACGACCCGGCACCGGTCAGGAAGGGAGGGAGGGTGGCAGTAGGTCGGTCGTCCGTTCGTTCGTCAGTGTGCCGGCGGTGGTAGTTCGAAAAACGACTAAGTGCTGACCGGGCCTTGATCAGCGTTACGACCCGTTGCAGTGAGGGAGGGAGGGAGGGAGGCAGTAGGTCCGTCGTCCGCCCGTTAGTCAGTGTGTCGGCGGTTGCTGTTCGAAAAACGACTAAGTGCTGACCGGGCCTTGATCAGCGTTACGACCCGGTGCAGTGAGGGAGGGAGGGAGGCAGTAGGTCGGTCGTCCGTCCGTTCGTCAGTGTGCCGGCGGTGGTTGTTCGAAAAACGACTAAGTGCTGACCGGGCCTTGATCAGCGTTACGACCCGGTGCAGTGAGCGAGGGAGGGAGGGAGGGAGGCATTAGGTCGGTCGTCCATCCGTTCGTCAGTGTGCCGGCGGTGGTTGTTCGAAAAACGACTAAGTGCTGACCGGGCCTTGATCAGCGTTACGACCCGGTGCAGTGAGGGAGGGAGGGAGGCAGTAGGTCGGTCGTCCGTCCGTTCGTCAGTGTGCCGGCGGTGGTTGTTCGAAAAACGACTAAGTGCTGACCGGGCCTTGATCAGCGTTACGACCCGGTGCAGTGAGCGAGGGAGGGAGGGAGGGAGGCATTAGGTCGGTCGTCCATCCGTTCGTCAGTGTGCCGGCGGTGGTTGTTCGAAAAACGACTAAGTGCTGACCGGGCCATGATCAGCGTTACGACCCGGTGCAGTGAGGGAGGGAGGGAGGCACTAGGACAGTCGTCCGCCCGTTAGTCAGTGTGTCGGCGGTTGTTGTACGAAAAACGACTAAGTACTGACCGGGCCATGAACAGCGTTACGACCCGGCACCAGTCAGGAAGGGAGGGAGGGTGGCAGTAGGTCGGTCGTCCGTTCGTTCGTCAGTGTGCCGGCGGTGGTTGTTCGAAAAACGACTAAGTGCTGACCGGGCCTTGATCAGCGTTACGACCCGGTGCAGTGAGGGAGGGAGGGAGGGAGGCAGTAGGTCCGTCGTCCGCCCGTTAGTCAGTGTGTCGGCGGTTGCTGTTCGAAAAACGACTAAGTGCTGACCGGGCCATGAACAGCGTTACGACCCGGCACCGGTCAGGAAGGGAGGGAGGGTGGCAGTAGGTCGGTCGTCCGTTCGTTCGTCAGTGTGCCGGCGGTGGTAGTTCGAAAAACGACTAAGTGCTGACCGGGCCTTGATCAGCGTTACGACCCGGTGCAGTGAGGGAGGGAGGGAGGCAGTAGGTCGGTCGTCCGTCCGTTTGTCAGTGTGCCGGCGGTGGTTGTTCGAAAAACGACTAAGTGCTGACCGGGCCATGATCAGCGTTACGACCCGGTGCAGTGAGGGATGGAGGGAGGCACTAGGACAGTCGTCCGCCCGTTAGTCAGTGTGTCGGCGGTTGTTGTTCGAAAAACGACTAAGTGCTGACCGGGCCATGAACAGCGTTACGACCCGGCACCGGTCAGGAAGGGAGGGAGGGTGGCAGTAGGTCGGTCGTCCGTTCGTTCGTCAGTGTGCCGGCGGTGGTAGTTCGAAAAACGACTAAGTGCTGACCGGGCCTTGATCAGCGTTACGACCCGTTGCAGTGAGGGAGGGAGGGAGGGAGGCAGTAGGTCCGTCGTCCGCCCGTTAGTCAGTGTGTCGGCGGTTGCTGTTCGAAAAACGACTAAGTGCTGACCGGGCCTTGATCAGCGTTACGACCCGGTGCAGTGAGGGAGGGAGGGAGGCAGTAGGTCGGTCGTCCGTCCGTTCGTCAGTGTGCCGGCGGTGGTTGTTCGAAAAACGACTAAGTGCTGACCGGGCCTTGATCAGCGTTACGACCCGGTGCAGTGAGCGAGGGAGGGAGGGAGGGAGGCATTAGGTCGGTCGTCCATCCGTTCGTCAGTGTGCCGGCGGTGGTTGTTCGAAAAACGACTAAGTGCTGACCGGGCCTTGATCAGCGTTACGACCCGGTGCAGTGAGGGAGGGAGGGAGGCAGTAGGTCGGTCGTCCGTCCGTTCGTCAGTGTGCCGGCGGTGGTTGTTCGAAAAACGACTAAGTGCTGACCGGGCCTTGATCAGCGTTACGACCCGGTGCAGTGAGCGAGGGAGGGAGGGAGGGAGGCATTAGGTCGGTCGTCCATCCGTTCGTCAGTGTGCCGGCGGTGGTTGTTCGAAAAACGACTAAGTGCTGACCGGGCCATGATCAGCGTTACGACCCGGTGCAGTGAGGGAGGGAGGGAGGCACTAGGACAGTCGTCCGCCCGTTAGTCAGTGTGTCGGCGGTTGTTGTACGAAAAACGACTAAGTACTGACCGGGCCATGAACAGCGTTACGACCCGGCACCAGTCAGGAAGGGAGGGAGGGTGGCAGTAGGTCGGTCGTCCGTTCGTTCGTCAGTGTGCCGGCGGTGGTTGTTCGAAAAACGACTAAGTGCTGACCGGGCCATGATCAGCGTTACGACCCGGTGCAGTGAGGGATGGAGGGAGGCACTAGGACAGTCGTCCGCCCGTTAGTCAGTGTGTCGGCGGTTGTTGTTCGAAAAACGACTAAGTGCTGACCGGGCCATGAACAGCGTTACGACCCGGCACCGGTCAGGAAGGGAGGGAGGGTGGCAGTAGGTCGGTCGTCCGTTCGTTCGTCAGTGTGCCGGCGGTGGTAGTTCGAAAAACGACTAAGTGCTGACCGGGCCTTGATCAGCGTTACGACCCGTTGCAGTGAGGGAGGGAGGGAGGGAGGCAGTAGGTCCGTCGTCCGCCCGTTAGTCAGTGTGTCGGCGGTTGCTGTTCGAAAAACGACTAAGTGCTGACCGGGCCTTGATCAGCGTTACGACCCGGTGCAGTGAGGGAGGGAGGGAGGCAGTAGGTCGGTCGTCCGTCCGTTCGTCAGTGTGCCGGCGGTGGTTGTTCGAAAAACGACTAAGTGCTGACCGGGCCTTGATCAGCGTTACGACCCGGTGCAGTGAGCGAGGGAGGGAGGGAGGGAGGCATTAGGTCGGTCGTCCATCCGTTCGTCAGTGTGCCGGCGGTGGTTGTTCGAAAAACGACTAAGTGCTGACCGGGCCTTGATCAGCGTTACGACCCGGTGCAGTGAGGGAGGGAGGGAGGCAGTAGGTCGGTCGTCCGTCCGTTCGTCAGTGTGCCGGCGGTGGTTGTTCGAAAAACGACTAAGTGCTGACCGGGCCTTGATCAGCGTTACGACCCGGTGCAGTGAGCGAGGGAGGGAGGGAGGGAGGCATTAGGTCGGTCGTCCATCCGTTCGTCAGTGTGCCGGCGGTGGTTGTTCGAAAAACGACTAAGTGCTGACCGGGCCATGATCAGCGTTACGACCCGGTGCAGTGAGGGAGGGAGGGAGGCACTAGGACAGTCGTCCGCCCGTTAGTCAGTGTGTCGGCGGTTGTTGTACGAAAAACGACTAAGTACTGACCGGGCCATGAACAGCGTTACGACCCGGCACCAGTCAGGAAGGGAGGGAGGGTGGCAGTAGGTCGGTCGTCCGTTCGTTCGTCAGTGTGCCGGCGGTGGTTGTTCGAAAAACGACTAAGTGCTGACCGGGCCTTGATCAGCGTTACGACCCGGTGCAGTGAGGGAGGGAGGGAGGGAGGCAGTAGGTCCGTCGTCCGCCCGTTAGTCAGTGTGTCGGCGGTTGCTGTTCGAAAAACGACTAAGTGCTGACCGGGCCATGAACAGCGTTACGACCCGGCACCGGTCAGGAAGGGAGGGAGGGTGGCAGTAGGTCGGTCGTCCGTTCGTTCGTCAGTGTGCCGGCGGTGGTAGTTCGAAAAACGACTAAGTGCTGACCGGGCCTTGATCAGCGTTACGACCCGGTGCAGTGAGGGAGGGAGGGAGGCAGTAGGTCGGTCGTCCGTCCGTTTGTCAGTGTGCCGGCGGTGGTTGTTCGAAAAACGACTAAGTGCTGACCGGGCCTTGATCAGCGTTACGACCCGGTGCAGTGAGGGAGGGAGGGAGGCAGTAGGTCGGTCGTCCATCCGTTCGTCAGTGTGCCGGCGGTGGTTGTTCGAAAAACGACTAAGTGCTGACCGGGCCATGATCAGCGTTACGACCCGGTGCAGTGAGGGAGGGAGGCACTAGGACAGTCGTCCGCCCGTTAGTCAGTGTGTCGGCGGTTGTTGTTCGAAAAACGACTAAGTGCTGACCGGGCCATGAACAGCGTTACGACCCGGCACCGGTCAGGAAGGGAGGGAGGGTGGCAGTAGGTCGGTCGTCCGTTCGTTCGTCAGTGTGCCGGCGGTGGTTGTTCGAAAAACGACTAAGTGCTGACCGGGCCTTGATCAGCGTTACGACCCGGCACCGGTCAGGGAGGGAGGGAGGGAGGCAGTAGGTCGGTCGTCCGTCCGATCGTCATTGTGCCGGCGGTGGTAGTTCGAAAAACGACTAAGTGCTGACCGGGCCTTGATCAGCGTTACGACCCGGAGCATTGAGGGAGGGAGGGAGGCAGTAGGTCGGTCGTCCGTCCGTTCGTCATTGTGCCGGCGGTGGTAGTTCGAAAAACGACTAAGTGCTGACCGGGCCTAGATCAGCGTTACGACCCGGTGCAGTGAGGGAGGGAGGGAGGCAGTAGGTCGGTCGTCCGTCCGGTCGTCAGTGTGCCGGCGGTGGTTGTTCGAAAAACGACAAAGTGCTGACCGGGCCATGATCAGCGTTACGACCCGGTGCAGTGAGGGAGGGAGGGAGGCACTAGGACAGTCGTCCGCCCGTTAGTCAGTGTGTCGGCGGTTGTTGTTCGAAAAACGACTAAGTGCTGACCGGGCCTAGATCAGCGTTACGACCCGGTGCAGTGAGGGAGGGAGGGAGGCACTAGGACAGTCGTCCGCCCGTTAGTCAGTGTGTCGGCGGTTGTTGTTCGAAAAACGACTAAGTGCTGACCGGGCCAAGATCAGCGTTACGACCCGGTGCAGTGAGGGAGGGAGGGAGGCACTAGGACAGTCGTCCGCCCGTTAGTCAGTGTGTCGGCGGTGGTAGTTCGAAAAACGACTAAGTGCTGACCGGGCCTAGATCAGCGTTACGACCCGGTGCAGTGAGGGAGGGAGGGAGGCAGTAGGTCGGTCGTCCGTCCGGTCGTCAGTGTGCCGGCGGTGGTTGTTCGAAAAACGACAAAGTGCTGACCGGGCCTTGATCAGCGTTACGACCCGGAGCATTGAGGGAGGGAGGGAGGCAGTAGGTCGGTCGTCCATCCGTTCGTCAGTGTGCCGGCGGTGGAAGTTCGAAAAACGACTAAGTGCTGACCGGGCCTTGATCAGCGTTACGACCCGGTGCAGTGAGGGAGGGAGGGAGGGAGGCAGTAGGTCGGTTGTCCGTCCGTTCGTCAGTGTGCCGGCGGTGGTTGTTCGAAAAACGACTAAGTGCTGACCGGGCCATGAACAGCGTTACGACCCGGCACCGGTCAGGAAGGGAGGGAGGGTGGCAGTAGGTCGGTCGTCCGTTCGTTCGTCAGTGTGCCGGCGGTGGTAGTTCGAAAAACGACTAAGTGCTGACCGGGCCTTGATCAGCGTTACGACCCGGTGCAGTGAGGGAGGGAGGGAGGCAGTAGGTCGGTCGTCCGTCCGTTTGTCAGTGTGCCGGCGGTGGTTGTTCGAAAAACGACTAAGTGCTGACCGGGTCATAATCAGCGTTACGACCCGGTGCAGTGAGGGAGGGAGGGAGGGAGGCAGTAGGTCGGTCGTCCGTCCGTTTGTCAGTGTGCCGGCGGTGGTTGTTCGAAAAACGACTAAGTGCTGACCGGGTCATAATCAGCGTTACGACCCGGTGCAGTGAGGGAGGGAGGGAGGGAGGCAGTAGGTCGGTCGTCCGTCCGTCCGTTCGTCAGTGTGCCGGCGGTGGTTGTTCGAAAAACGACTAAGTGCTGACCGGGCCTTGATCAGCGTTACGACCCGGAGCAGTGAGGGAGGGAGGGAGGCAGTAGGTCGGTCGTCCGTCCGTTCGCCAGTGTGCCGCTGGTGGTAGTTCGAAAAACGACTAAGTGCTGACCGGGCCTTGATCAGCGTTACGACCCGGTGCAGTGAGGGAGGGAGGGAGGCAGTAGGTCGGTCGTCCGTCCGTTTGTCAGTGTGCCGGCGGTGGTTGTTCGAAAAACGACTAAGTGCTGACCGGGCCTTGATCAGCGTTACGACCCGGTGCAGTGAGGGAGGGAGGGAGGCAGTAGGTCGGTCGTCCATCCGTTCGTCAGTGTGCCGGCGGTGGTTGTTCGAAAAACGACTAAGTGCTGACCGGGCCATGATCAGCGTTACGACCCGGTGCAGTGAGGGAGGGAGGCACTAGGACAGTCGTCCGCCCGTTAGTCAGTGTGTCGGCGGTTGTTGTTCGAAAAACGACTAAGTGCTGACCGGGCCATGAACAGCGTTACGACCGGCACCGGTCAGGAAGGGAGGGAGGGTGGCAGTAGGTCGGTCGTCCGTTCGTTCGTCAGTGTGCCGGCGGTGGTTGTTCGAAAAACGACTAAGTGCTGACCGGCCTTGATCAGCGTTACGACCCGGCACCGGTCAGGGAGGGAGGGAGGGAGGCAGTAGGTCGGTCGTCCGTCCGATCGTCATTGTGCCGGCGGTGGTAGTTCGAAAAACGACTAAGTGCTGACCGGGCCTTGATCAGCGTTACGACCCGGAGCATTGAGGGAGGGAGGGAGGCAGTAGGTCGGTCGTCCGTCCGTTCGTCATTGTGCCGGCGGTGGTAGTTCGAAAAACGACTAAGTGCTGACCGGGCCTAGATCAGCGTTACGACCCGGTGCAGTGAGGGAGGGAGGGAGGCAGTAGGTCGGTCGTCCGTCCGGTCGTCAGTGTGCCGGCGGTGGTTGTTCGAAAAAACGACAAAGTGCTGACCGGGCCATGATCAGCGTTACGACCCGGTGCAGTGAGGGAGGGAGGGAGGCACTAGGACAGTCGTCCGCCCGTTAGTCAGTGTGTCGGCGGTTGTTGTTCGAAAAACGACTAAGTGCTGACCGGGCCTTGATCAGCGTTACGACCCGGAGCATTGAGGGAGGGAGGGAGGCAGTAGGTCGGTCGTCCATCCGTTCGTCAGTGTGCCGGCGGTGGAAGTTCGAAAAACGACTAAGTGCTGACCGGGCCTTGATCAGCGTTACGACCCGGTGCAGTGAGGGAGGGAGGGAGGGAGGCAGTAGGTCGGTTGTCCGTCCGTTCGTCAGTGTGCCGGCGGTGGTTGTTCGAAAAACGACTAAGTGCTGACCGGGCCATGAACAGCGTTACGACCCGGCACCGGTCAGGAAGGGAGGGAGGGTGGCAGTAGGTCGGTCGTCCGTTCGTTCGTCAGTGTGCCGGCGGTGGTAGTTCGAAAAACGACTAAGTGCTGACCGGGCCTTGATCAGCGTTACGACCCGGTGCAGTGAGGGAGGGAGGGAGGCAGTAGGTCGGTCGTCCGTCCGTTTGTCAGTGTGCCGGCGGTGGTTGTTCGAAAAACGACTAAGTGCTGACCGGGTCATAATCAGCGTTACGACCCGGTGCAGTGAGGGAGGGAGGGAGGGAGGGAGGCAGTAGGTCGGTCGTCCGTCCGTTTGTCAGTGTGCCGGCGGTGGTTGTTCGAAAAACGACTAAGTGCTGACCGGGTCATAATCAGCGTTACGACCCGGTGCAGTGAGGGAGGGAGGGAGGGAGGCAGTAGGTCGGTCGTCCGTCCGTTCGTCAGTGTGCCGGCGGTGGTTGTTCGAAAAACGACTAAGTGCTGACCGGGCCTTGATCAGCGTTACGACCCGGTGCAGTGAGGGAGGGAGGGAGGCACTAGGACAGTCGTCCGCCCGTTAGTCAGTGTGTCGGCGGTTGTTGTTCGAAAAACGACTAAGTGCTGACCGGGCCGTGAACAGCGTTACGACCCGGCACCGGTCAGGAAGGGAGGGAGGGTGGCAGTAGGTCGGTCGTCCGTTCGTTCGTCAGTGTGCCGGCGGTGGTAGTTCGAAAAACGACTAAGTGCTGACCGGGCATTGATCAGCGTTACGACCCGGTGCAGTGAGGGAGGGAGGAGGCAGTAGGTCGGTCGTCCGTCCGTTCGTCAGTGTGCCGGCGGTGGTTGTTCGAAAAACGACTAAGTGCTGACCGGGCCATGATCAGCGTTACGACCCGGTGCAGTGAGGGAGGGAGGGAGGCATTAGGTCGGTCGTCCATCCGTTCGTCAGTGTGCCGGCGGTGGTTGTTCGAAAAACGACTAAGTGCTGACCGGGCCATGATCAGCGTTACGACCCGGTGCAGTGAGGGAGGGAGGGAGGCACTAGGACAGTCGTCCGCCCGTTAGTCAGTGTGTCGGCGGTTGTTGTACGAAAAACGACTAAGTACTGACCGGGCCATGAACAGCGTTACGACCCGGCACCAGTCAGGAAGGGAGGGAGGGTGGCAGTAGGTCGGTCGTCCGTTCGTTCGTCAGTGTGCCGGCGGTGGTTGTTCGAAAAACGACTAAGTGCTGACCGGGCCTTGATCAGCGTTACGACCCGGTGCAGTGAGGGAGGGAGGGAGGGAGGCAGTAGGTCCGTCGTCCGCCCGTTAGTCAGTGTGTCGGCGGTTGCTGTTCGAAAAACGACCTAAGTGCTGACCGGGCCATGAACAGCGTTACGACCCGGCACCGGTCAGGAAGGGAGGGAGGGTGGCAGTAGGTCGGTCGTCCGTTCGTTCGTCAGTGTGCCGGCGGTGGTAGTTCGAAAAACGACTAAGTGCTGACCGGGCCTTGATCAGCGTTACGACCCGGTGCAGTGAGGGAGGGAGGGAGGCAGTAGGTCGGTCGTCCGTCCGTTTGTCAGTGTGCCGGCGGTGGTTGTTCGAAAAACGACTAAGTGCTGACCGGGCCTTGATCAGCGTTACGACCCGGTGCAGTGAGGGAGGGAGGGAGGCAGTAGGTCGGTCGTCCATCCGTTCGTCAGTGTGCCGGCGGTGGTTGTTCGAAAAACGACTAAGTGCTGACCGGGCCATGATCAGCGTTACGACCCGGTGCAGTGAGGGAGGGAGGCACTAGGACAGTCGTCCGCCCGTTAGTCAGTGTGTCGGCGGTTGTTGTTCGAAAAACGACTAAGTGCTGACCGGGCCATGAACAGCGTTACGACCCGGCACCGGTCAGGAAGGGAGGGAGGGTGGCAGTAGGTCGGTCGTCCGTTCGTTCGTCAGTGTGCCGGCGGTGGTTGTTCGAAAAACGACTAAGTGCTGACCGGGCCTTGATCAGCGTTACGACCCGGCACCGGTCAGGGAGGGAGGGAGGGAGGCAGTAGGTCGGTCGTCCGTCCGATCGTCATTGTGCCGGCGGTGGTAGTTCGAAAAACGACTAAGTGCTGACCGGGCCTTGATCAGCGTTACGACCCGGAGCATTGAGGGAGGGAGGGAGGCAGTAGGTCGGTCGTCCGTCCGTTCGTCATTGTGCCGGCGGTGGTAGTTCGAAAAACGACTAAGTGCTGACCGGGCCTAGATCAGCGTTACGACCCGGTGCAGTGAGGGAGGGAGGGAGGCAGTAGGTCGGTCGTCCGTCCGGTCGTCAGTGTGCCGGCGGTGGTTGTTCGAAAAACGACAAAGTGCTGACCGGGCCATGATCAGCGTTACGACCCGGTGCAGTGAGGGAGGGAGGGAGGCACTAGGACAGTCGTCCGCCCGTTAGTCAGTGTGTCGGCGGTTGTTGTTCGAAAAACGACTAAGTGCTGACCGGGCCTTGATCAGCGTTACGACCCGGAGCATTGAGGGAGGGAGGGAGGCAGTAGGTCGGTCGTCCATCCGTTCGTCAGTGTGCCGGCGGTGGAAGTTCGAAAAACGACTAAGTGCTGACCGGGCCTTGATCAGCGTTACGACCCGGTGCAGTGAGGGAGGGAGGGAGGGAGGCAGTAGGTCGGTTGTCCGTCCGTTCGTCAGTGCGCCGGCGGTGGTTGTTCGAAAAACGACTAAGTGCTGACCGGGCCATGAACAGCGTTACGACCCGGCACCGGTCAGGAAGGGAGGGAGGGTGGCAGTAGGTCGGTCGTCCGTTCGTTCGTCAGTGTGCCGGCGGTGGTAGTTCGAAAAACGACTAAGTGCTGACCGGGCCTTGATCAGCGTTACGACCCGGTGCAGTGAGGGAGGGAGGGAGGCAGTAGGTCGGTCGTCCGTCCGTTTGTCAGTGTGCCGGCGGTGGTTGTTCGAAAAACGACTAAGTGCTGACCGGGTCATAATCAGCGTTACGACCCGGTGCAGTGAGGGAGGGAGGGAGGGAGGCAGTAGGTCGGTCGTCCGTCCGTTTGTCAGTGTGCCGGCGGTGGTTGTTCGAAAAACGACTAAGTGCTGACCGGGTCATAATCAGCGTTACGACCCGGTGCAGTGAGGGAGGGAGGGAGGGAGGCAGTAGGTCGGTCGTCCGTCCGTTCGTCAGTGTGCCGGCGGTGGTTGTTCGAAAAACGACTAAGTGCTGACCGGGCCTTGATCAGCGTTACGACCCGGTGCAGTGAGGGAGGGAGGGAGGCACTAGGACAGTCGTCCGCCCGTTAGTCAGTGTGTCGGCGGTTGTTGTTCGAAAAACGACTAAGTGCTGACCGGGCCGTGAACAGCGTTACGACCCGGCACCGGTCAGGAAGGGAGGGAGGGTGGCAGTAGGTCGGTCGTCCGTTCGTTCGTCAGTGTGCCGGCGGTGGTAGTTCGAAAAACGACTAAGTGCTGACCGGGCATTGATCAGCGTTACGACCCGGTGCAGTGAGGGAGGGAGGGAGGCAGTAGGTCGGTCGTCCGTCCGTTCGTCAGTGTGCCGGCGGTGGTTGTTCGAAAAACGACTAAGTGCTGACCGGGTCATAATCAGCGTTACGACCCGGTGCAGTGAGGGAGGGAGGGAGGCAGTAGGTCGGTCGTCCATCCGTTCGTCAGTGTGCCGGCGGTTGTTGTTCGAAAAACGACTAAGTACTGACCGGGCCTTGATCAGCGTTACGACCCGGTGCAGTGAGGGAGGGAGGGAGGCAGTAGGTCGGTCGTCCATCCGTTCGTCAGTGTGCCGGCGGTGGTTGTTCGAAAAACGACTAAGTGCTGACCGGGTCATGATCAGCGTTACGACCCGGTGCAGTGAGGGAGGGAGGGAGGGAGGCAGTAGGTCGGTCGTCCATCCGTTCGTCAGTGTGCCGGCGGTGGTTGTTCGAAAAACGACTAAGTGCTGACCGGGCCATGATCAGCGTTACGACCCGGTGCAGTGAGGGATGGAGGGAGGCACTAGGACAGTCGTCCGCCCGTTAGTCAGTGTGTCGGCGGTTGTTGTTCGAAAAACGACTAAGTGCTGACCGGGCCATGAACAGCGTTACGACCCGGCACCGGTCAGGAAGGGAGGGAGGGTGGCAGTAGGTCGGTCGTCCGTTCGTTCGTCAGTGTGCCGGCGGTGGTAGTTCGAAAAACGACTAAGTGCTGACCGGGCCTTGATCAGCGTTACGACCCGTTGCAGTGAGGGAGGGAGGGAGGGAGGCAGTAGGTCCGTCGTCCGCCCGTTAGTCAGTGTGTCGGCGGTTGCTGTTCGAAAAACGACTAAGTGCTGACCGGGCCTTGATCAGCGTTACGACCCGGTGCAGTGAGGGAGGGAGGGAGGCAGTAGGTCGGTCGTCCGTCCGTTCGTCAGTGTGCCGGCGGTGGTTGTTCGAAAAACGACAAAGTGCTGACCGGGCCTTGATCAGCGTTACGACCCGGTGCAGTGAGCGAGGGAGGGAGGGAGGGAGGCATTAGGTCGGTCGTCCATCCGTTCGTCAGTGTGCCGGCGGTGGTTGTTCGAAAAACGACTAAGTGCTGACCGGGCCTTGATCAGCGTTACGACCCGGTGCAGTGAGGGAGGGAGGGAGGCAGTAGGTCGGTCGTCCGTCCGTTCGTCAGTGTGCCGGCGGTGGTTGTTCGAAAAACGACTAAGTGCTGACCGGGCCTTGATCAGCGTTACGACCCGGTGCAGTGAGCGAGGGAGGGAGGGAGGGAGGCATTAGGTCGGTCGTCCATCCGTTCGTCAGTGTGCCGGCGGTGGTTGTTCGAAAACGACTAAGTGCTGACCGGGCCATGATCAGCGTTACGACCCGGTGCAGTGAGGGAGGGAGGGAGGCACTAGGACAGTCGTCCGCCCGTTAGTCAGTGTGTCGGCGGTTGTTGTACGAAAAACGACTAAGTACTGACCGGGCCATGAACAGCGTTACGACCCGGCACCAGTCAGGAAGGGAGGGAGGGTGGCAGTAGGTCGGTCGTCCGTTCGTTCGTCAGTGTGCCGGCGGTGGTTGTTCGAAAAACGACTAAGTGCTGACCGGGCCTTGATCAGCGTTACGACCCGGTGCAGTGAGGGAGGGAGGGAGGGAGGCGAGGCAGTAGGTCGGTCGTCCGTCCGTTCGCCAGTGTGCCGGCGGTGGTTGTTCGAAAAACGACTAAGTGCTGACCGGGCCTTGATCAGCGTTACGACCCGGAGCAGTGAGGGAGGGAGGGAGGCAGTAGGTCGGTCGTCCGTCCTTTCGCCAGAGTGCCGCTGGTGGTTGTTCGAAAAACGACTAAGTGCTGACCGGGCCTTGATCAGCGTTACGACCCGGTGCAGTGAGGGAGGGAGGGAGGCAGTAGGTCGGTCGTCCGTCCAGTCGTCAGTGTGCCGGCGATGGTTGTTCGAAAAACGACTAAGTGCTGACCGGGCCTTGATCAGCGTTACGACCCGGTGCAGTGAGGGAGGGAGGGAGGCAGTAGGTCGGTCGTCCGTCCGTTTGTCAGTGTGCCGGCGGTGGTTGTTCGAAAAACGACTAAGTGCTGACCGGGCCTTGATCAGCGTTACGACCCGGTGCAGTGAGGGAGGGAGGGAGGCAGTAGGTCGGTCGTCCATCCGTTCGTCAGTGTGCCGGCGGTGGTTGTTCGAAAAACGACTAAGTGCTGACCGGGCCATGATCAGCGTTACGACCCGGTGCAGTGAGGGAGGGAGGCACTAGGACAGTCGTCCGCCCGTTAGTCAGTGTGTCGGCGGTTGTTGTTCGAAAAACGACTAAGTGCTGACCGGGCCATGAACAGCGTTACGACCCGGCACCGGTCAGGAAGGGAGGGAGGGTGGCAGTAGGTCGGTCGTCCGTTCGTTCGTCAGTGTGCCGGCGGTGGTTGTTCGAAAAACGACTAAGTGCTGACCGGGCCTTGATCAGCGTTACGACCCGGCACCGGTCAGGGAGGGAGGGAGGGAGGCAGTAGGTCGGTCGTCCGTCCGTTCGTCATTGTGCCGGCGGTGGTAGTTCGAAAAACGACTAAGTGCTGACCGGGCCTTGATCAGCGTTACGACCCGGAGCATTGAGGGAGGGAGGGAGGCAGTAGGTCGGTCGTCCGTCCGTTCGTCATTGTGCCGGCGGTGGTAGTTCGAAAAACGACTAAGTGCTGACCGGGCCTAGATCAGCGTTACGACCCGGTGCAGTGAGGGAGGGAGGGAGGCAGTAGGTCGGTCGTCCGTCCGGTCGTCAGTGTGCCGGCGGTGGTTGTTCGAAAAACGACAAAGTGCTGACCGGGCCATGATCAGCGTTACGACCCGGTGCAGTGAGGGAGGGAGGGAGGCACTAGGACAGTCGTCCGCCCGTTAGTCAGTGTGTCGGCGGTTGTTGTTCGAAAAACGACTAAGTGCTGACCGGGCCTTGATCAGCGTTACGACCCGGAGCATTGAGGGAGGGAGGGAGGCAGTAGGTCGGTCGTCCATCCGTTCGTCAGTGTGCCGGCGGTGGTTGTTCGAAAAACGACTAAGTGCTGACCGGGTCATGATCAGCGTTACGACCCGGTGCAGTGAGGGAGGGAGGGAGGGACGCAGTAGGTCGGTCGTCCATCCGTTCGTCAGTGTATCGGCGGTTGTTGTTCGAAAAACGACTAAGTGCTGACCGGGCCTTGATCAGCGTTACGACCCGGAGCAGTGAGGGAGGGAGGGAGGTAGGAGGTCGGTCGTCCGTCCGTTCGCCAGTGTGCCGGCGGTGGTTGTTCGAAAAACGACTAAGTGCTGACCGGGCCATGAACAGCGTTACGACCCGGCACCGGTCAGGAAGGGAGGGAGGATGGCAGTAGGTCAGTCGTCCGTTCGTTCGTCAGTGTGCCGGCGGTGGTTGTTCGAAAAACGACTAAGTGCTGACCGGGCCTTGATCAGCGTTATGACCCGGAGCATTGAGGGAGGGAGGGAGGCAGTAGGTCGGTCGTCCGTCCGTTTGTCAGTGTGCCGGCAGCGATGGTTGTTCGAAAAATGACTAAGGGCTGACCGGGCCTTGATCAGCGTTACGACCCGGAGCATTGAGGGAGGGAGGGAGGCAGTAGGTCGGTCGTCCATCCGTTCGTCAGTGTGCCGGCGGTGGTAGTTCGAAAAACGACTAAGTGCTGACCGGGCCTTGATCAGCGTTACGACCCGGTGCAGTGAGGGAGGGAGGGAGGCAGTAGGTCGGTCGTCCGTCCGTTCGCCAGTGTGCCGGCGGTGGTTGTTCGAAAAACGACTAAGTGCTGACCGGGCCTTGATCAGCGTTACGACCCGGTGCAGTGAGGGAGGGAGGGAGGCAGTAGCTCGGTCGTCCGTCCGTTCGCCAGTGTGCAGCTGGTGGTTGTTCGAAAAACGACTAAGTGCTGACCGGGCCTTGATCAGCGTTACGACCCGGTGCAGTTAGGGAGGGAGGGAGGCACTAGGACAGTCGTCCGCCCGTTAGTCAGTGTGTCGGCGGTTGTTGTTCGAAAAACGACTAAGTGCTGACCGGGCCGTGAACAGCGTTACGACCCGGAGCAGTGAGGGAGGGAGGGTGGCAGTAGGACAGTCGTCCGCCCGTTAGTCAGTGTGTCGGCGGTTGTTGTTCGAAAAACGACTAAGTGCTGACCGGGCCTTGATCAGCGTTACGACCCGGAGCATTGAGGGAGGGAGGAAGGCAGTAGGTCGGTCGTCCATCCGTTCGTCAGTGTGCCGGCGGTGGTAGTTCGAAAAACGACTAAGTGCTGACCGGGCCTTGATCAGCGTTACGACCCGGTGCAGTGAGGGAGGGAGGGAGGGAGGGAGGCAGTAGGTCGGTCGTCCGTCCGTTCGTCAGTGTGCCGGCGGTGGTTGTTCGAAAAACGACTAAGTGCTGACCGGGCCTTGATCAGCCTTACGACCCGGTGCAGTTAGGGAGGGAGGGAGGGAGGCAGTAGGTCCGTCGTCCGCCCGTTAGTCAGTGTGTCGGCGGTTGTTGTTCGAAAAACGACTAAGTGCTGACCGGGCCGTGAACAGCGTTACGACCCGGCACCGGTCAGGAAGGGAGGGAGGGTGGCAGTAGGTCGGTCGTCCGTTCGTTCGTCAGTGTGCCGGCGGTGGTAGTTCGAAAAACGACTAAGTGCTGACCGGGCCTTGATCAGCGTTACGAACCGGTGCAGTGAGGGAGGGAGGGAGGCAGTAGGTCGGTCGTCCGTCCGTTCGCCAGTGTGCCGCTGGTGGTTGTTCGAAAAACGACTAAGTGCTGACCGGGCCTTGATCAGCGTTACGACCCGGTGCAGTTAGGGAGGGAGGGAGGCACTAGGACAGTCGTCCGCCCGTTAGTCAGTGTGTCGGCGGTTGTTGTTCGAAAAACGACTAAGTGCTGACCGGGCCTTGATCAGCGTTACGACCCGGAGCATTGAGGGAGGGAGGGAGGCAGTAGGTCGGTCGTCCATCCGTTCGTCAGTGTGCCGGCGGTGGTAGTTCGAAAAACGACTAAGTGCTGACCGGGCCTTGATCAGCGTTACGACCCGGTGCAGTGAGGGAGGGAGGGAGGGAGGTAGTAGGTCGGTCGTCCGTCCGTTCGTCAGTGTGCCGGCGGTGGTTGTTCGAAAAACGAATAAGTGCTGACCGGGTCATGATCAGCGTTACGACCCGGTGCAGTGAGGGAGGGAGGGAGGGACGCAGTAGGTCGGTCGTCCATCCGTTCGTCAGTGTATCGGCGGTTGTTGTTCGAAAAACGACTAAGTGCTGACCGGGCCTTGATCAGCGTTACGACCCGGAGCAGTGAGGGAGGGAGGGAGGCAGTAGGTCGGTCGTCCGTCCGTTCGCCAGTGTGCCGGCGGTGGTTGTTCGAAAAACGAATAAGTGCTGACCGGGTCATGATCAGCGTTACGACCCGGTGCAGTGAGGGAGGGAGGGAGGGACGCAGTAGGTCGGTCGTCCATCCGTTCGTCAGTGTATCGGCGGTTGTTGTTCGAAAAACGACTAAGTGCTGACCGGGCCTTGATCAGCGTTACGACCCGGAGCAGTGAGGGAGGGAGGGAGGTAGTAGGTCGGTCGTCCGTCCGTTCGCCAGTGTGCCGGCGGTGGTTGTTCGAAAAACGACTAAGTGCTGACCGGGCCATGAACAGCGTTACGACCCGGCACCGGTCAGGAAGGGAGGGAGGATGGCAGTAGGTCAGTCGTCCGTTCGTTCGTCAGTGTGCCGGCGGTGGTTGTTCGAAAAACGACTAAGTGCTGACCGGGCCTTGATCAGCGTTATGACCCGGAGCATTGAGGGAGGGAGGGAGGCAGTAGGTCGGTCGTCCGTCCGTTTGTCAGTGTGCCGGCAGCGATGGTTGTTCGAAAAATGACTAAGGGCTGACCGGGCCTTGATCAGCGTTACGACCCGGAGCATTGAGGGAGGGAGGGAGGCAGTAGGTCGGTCGTCCATCCGTTCGTCAGTGTGCCGGCGGTGGTAGTTCGAAAAACGACTAAGTGCTGACCGGGCCTTGATCAGCGTTACGACCCGGTGCAGTGAGGGAGGGAGGGAGGCAGTAGGTCGGTCGTCCGTCCGTTCGCCAGTGTGCCGGCGGTGGTTGTTCGAAAAACGACTAAGTGCTGACCGGGCCTTGATCAGCGTTACGACCCGGAGCAGTGAGGGAGGGAGGGAGGCAGTAGGTCGGTCGTCCGTCCTTTCGCCAGAGTGCCGCTGGTGGTTGTTCGAAAAACGACTAAGTGCTGACCGGGCCTTGATCAGCGTTACGACCCGGTGCAGTGAGGGAGGGAGGGAGGCAGTAGGTCGGTCGTCCGTCCAGTCGTCAGTGTGCCGGCGATGGTTGTTCGAAAAACGACTAAGTGCTGACCGGGCCATGCACAGCGTTACGACCCGGCACCGGTCAGGAAGGGAGGGAGGGTGGCAGTAGGTCGGTCGTCCGTTCGTTGGTCAGTGTGCCGGCGGTGGTAGTTCGAAAAACGACTAAGTGCTGACCGGGCCTTGATCAGCGTTACGACCCGGAGCAGTGTGGGAGGGAGGGGGACAGTAGGTCGGTCGTCCGTCCGTTCGTCAGTTTGCCGGCAGAGTTGGTTGTTCGAAAAACGACTAAGTGCTGACCGGGCCTTGATCAGCGTTACGACCCGGTGTTGTGACGGAGGGAGGGAGGCAGTAGGTCGGTCGTCCGTCCTTTCGCCAGAGTGCCGCTGGTGGTTGTTCGAAAAACGACTAAGTGCTGACCGGGCCTTGATCAGCGTTACGACCCGGTGCAGTGAGGGAGGGAGGGAGGCAGTAGGTCGGTCGTCCGTCCAGTCGTCAGTGTGCCGGCGGTGGTTGTTCGAAAAACGACTAAGTGCTGACCGGGCCATGCACAGCGTTACGACCCGGCACCGGTCAGGAAGGGAGGGAGGGTGGCAGTAGGTCGGTCGTCCGTTCGTTGGTCAGTGTGCCGGCGGTGGTAGTTCGAAAAACGACTAAGTGCTGACCGGGCCTTGGTCAGCGTTACGACCCGGAGCAGTGTGGGAGGGAGGGGGACAGTAGGTCGGTCGTCCGTCCGTTCGTCAGTGTGCCGGCAGAGTTGGTTGTTCGAAAAACGACTAAGTGCTGACCGGGCCTTGATCAGCGTTACGACCCGGTGTTGTGAGGGAGGGAGGGAGGCAGTAGGTCGGTCGTCCATCCGTTCGTCAGTGTGCCGGCGGTGGTTGTTCGAAAAACGACTAAGTGCTGACCGGGCCTTGATCAGCGTTACGACCCGGCACCGGTCAGGGAGGGAGGGAGGGAGGCAGTAGGTCGGTCGTCCGTCCGATCGTCATTGTGCCGGCGGTGGTAGTTCGAAAAACGACTAAGTGCTGACCGGGCCTTGATCAGCGTTACGACCCGGAGCATTGAGGGAGGGAGGGAGGCAGTAGGTCGGTCGTCCGTCCGTTCGTCATTGTGCCGGCGGTGGTAGTTCGAAAAACGACTAAGTGCTGACCGGGCCTAGATCAGCGTTACGACCCGGTGCAGTGAGGGAGGGAGGGAGGCAGTAGGTCGGTCGTCCGTCCGGTCGTCAGTGTGCCGGCGGTGGTTGTTCGAAAAACGACAAAGTGCTGACCGGGCCATGATCAGCGTTACGACCCGGTGCAGTGAGGGAGGGAGGGAGGCACTAGGACAGTCGTCCGCCCGTTAGTCAGTGTGTCGGCGGTTGTTGTTCGAAAAACGACTAAGTGCTGACCGGGCCTTGATCAGCGTTACGACCCGGAGCATTGAGGGAGGGAGGGAGGCAGTAGGTCGGTCGTCCATCCGTTCGTCAGTGTGCCGGCGGTGGAAGTTCGAAAAACGACTAAGTGCTGACCGGGCCTTGATCAGCGTTACGACCCGGTGCAGTGAGGGAGGGAGGGAGGGAGGCAGTAGGTCGGTTGTCCGTCCGTTCGTCAGTGTGCCGGCGGTGGTTGTTCGAAAAACGACTAAGTGCTGACCGGGCCATGAACAGCGTTACGACCCGGCACCGGTCAGGAAGGGAGGGAGGGTGGCAGTAGGTCGGTCGTCCGTTCGTTCGTCAGTGTGCCGGCGGTGGTAGTTCGAAAAACGACTAAGTGCTGACCGGGCCTTGATCAGCGTTACGACCCGGTGCAGTGAGGGAGGGAGGGAGGCAGTAGGTCGGTCGTCCGTCCGTTTGTCAGTGTGCCGGCGGTGGTTGTTCGAAAAACGACTAAGTGCTGACCGGGTCATAATCAGCGTTACGACCCGGTGCAGTGAGGGAGGGAGGGAGGGAGGCAGTAGGTCGGTCGTCCGTCCGTTTGTCAGTGTGCCGGCGGTGGTTGTTCGAAAAACGACTAAGTGCTGACCGGGTCATAATCAGCGTTACGACCCGGTGCAGTGAGGGAGGGAGGGAGGCAGTAGGTCGGTCGTCCGTCCGTTCGTCAGTGTGCCGGCGGTGGTTGTTCGAAAAACGACTAAGTGCTGACCGGGCCTTGATCAGCGTTACGACCCGGAGCAGTGAGGGAGGGAGGGAGGCAGTAGGTCGGTCGTCCGTCCGTTCGCCAGTGTGCCGCTGGTGGTAGTTCGAAAAACGACTAAGTGCTGACCGGGCCTTGATCAGCGTTACGACCCGGTGCAGTGAGGGAGGGAGGGAGGCAGTAGGTCGGTCGTCCGTCCGTTTGTCAGTGTGCCGGCGGTGGTTGTTCGAAAAACGACTAAGTGCTGACCGGGCCTTGATCAGCGTTACGACCCGGTGCAGTGAGGGAGGGAGGGAGGCAGTAGGTCGGTCGTCCATCCGTTCGTCAGTGTGCCGGCGGTGGTTGTTCGAAAAACGACTAAGTGCTGACCGGGCCATGATCAGCGTTACGACCCGGTGCAGTGAGGGAGGGAGGCACTAGGACAGTCGTCCGCCCGTTAGTCAGTGTGTCGGTTGTTGTTGTTCGAAAAACGACTAAGTGCTGACCGGGCCATGAACAGCGTTACGACCCGGCACCGGTCAGGAAGGGAGGGAGGGTGGCAGTAGGTCGGTCGTCCGTTCGTTCGTCAGTGTGCCGGCGGTGGTTGTTCGAAAAACGACTAAGTGCTGACCGGGCCTTGATCAGCGTTACGACCCGGCACCGGTCAGGGAGGGAGGGAGGGAGGCAGTAGGTCGGTCGTCCGTCCGATCGTCATTGTGCCGGCGGTGGTAGTTCGAAAAACGACTAAGTGCTGACCGGGCCTTGATCAGCGTTACGACCCGGAGCATTGAGGGAGGGAGGGAGGCAGTAGGTCGGTCGTCCGTCCGTTCGTCATTGTGCCGGCGGTGGTAGTTCGAAAAACGACTAAGTGCTGACCGGGCCTAGATCAGCGTTACGACCCGGTGCAGTGAGGGAGGGAGGGAGGCAGTAGGTCGGTCGTCCGTCCGGTCGTCAGTGTGCCGGCGGTGGTTGTTCGAAAAACGACAAAGTGCTGACCGGGCCATGATCAGCGTTACGACCCGGTGCAGTGAGGGAGGGAGGGAGGCACTAGGACAGTCGTCCGCCCGTTAGTCAGTGTGTCGGCGGTTGTTGTTCGAAAAACGACTAAGTGCTGACCGGGCCTTGATCAGCGTTACGACCCGGAGCATTGAGGGAGGGAGGGAGGCAGTAGGTCGGTCGTCCATCCGTTCGTCAGTGTGCCGGCGGTGGAAGTTCGAAAAACGACTAAGTGCTGACCGGGCCTTGATAAGCGTTACGACCCGGTGCAGTGAGGGAGGGAGGGAGGGAGGCAGTAGGTCGGTTGTCCGTCCGTTCGTCAGTGTGCCGGCGGTGGTTGTTCGAAAAACGACTAAGTGCTGACCGGGCCATGAACAGCGTTACGACCCGGCACCGGTCAGGAAGGGAGGGAGGGTGGCAGTAGGTCGGTCGTCCGTTCGTTCGTCAGTGTGCCGGCGGTGGTAGTTCGAAAAACGACTAAGTGCTGACCGGGCCTTGATCAGCGTTACGACCCGGTGCAGTGAGGGAGGGAGGGAGGCAGTAGGTCGGTCGTCCGTCCGTTTGTCAGTGTGCCGGCGGTGGTTGTTCGAAAAACGACTAAGTGCTGACCGGGTCATAATCAGCGTTACGACCCGGTGCAGTGAGGGAGGGAGGGAGGGAGGCAGTAGGTCGGTCGTCCGTCCGTTTGTCAGTGTGCCGGCGGTGGTTGTTCGAAAAACGACTAAGTGCTGACCGGGTCATAATCAGCGTTACGACCCGGTGCAGTGAGGGAGGGAGGGAGGGAGGCAGTAGGTCGGTCGTCCGTCCGTTCGTCAGTGTGCCGGCGGTGGTTGTTCGAAAAACGACTAAGTGCTGACCGGGCCTTGATCAGCGTTACGACCCGGTGCAGTGAGGGAGGGAGGGAGGGAGGCACTAGGACAGTCGTCCGCCCGTTAGTCAGTGTGTCGGCGGTTGTTGTTCGAAAAACGACTAAGTGCTGACCGGGCCGTGAACAGCGTTACGACCCGGCACCGGTCAGGAAGGGAGGGAGGGTGGCAGTAGGTCGGTCGTCCGTTCGTTCGTCAGTGTGCCGGCGGTGGTAGTTCGAAAAACGACTAAGTGCTGACCGGGCATTGATCAGCGTTACGAC
The DNA here is from genome assembly GCF_964204645.1 of Tubulanus polymorphus. NCBI lineage: Eukaryota > Metazoa > Nemertea > Palaeonemertea > Tubulaniformes > Tubulanidae > Tubulanus > Tubulanus polymorphus. The sequence continues at coordinate 7,377,131 of NC_134036.1, forward strand.
CCGGTGCAGTGAGGGAGGGAGGGAGGCAGTAGGTCGGTCGTCCGTCCGTTCGTCAGTGTGCCGGCGGTGGTTGTTCGAAAAACGACTAAGTGCTGACCGGGCCATGATCAGCGTTACGACCCGGTGCAGTGAGGGAGGGAGGGAGGCATTAGGTCGGTCGTCCATCCGTTCGTCAGTGTGCCGGCGGTGGTTGTTCGAAAAACGACTAAGTGCTGACCGGGCCATGATCAGCGTTACGACCCGGTGCAGTGAGGGAGGGAGGGAGGCACTAGGACAGTCGTCCGCCCGTTAGTCAGTGTGTCGGCGGTTGTTGTACGAAAAACGACTAAGTACTGACCGGGCCATGAACAGCGTTACGACCCGGCACCAGTCAGGAAGGGAGGGAGGGTGGCAGTAGGTCGGTCGTCCGTTCGTTCGTCAGTGTGCCGGCGGTGGTTGTTCGAAAAACGACTAAGTGCTGACCGGGCCTTGATCAGCGTTACGACCCGGTGCAGTGAGGGAGGGAGGGAGGGAGGCAGTAGGTCCGTCGTCCGCCCGTTAGTCAGTGTGTCGGCGGTTGCTGTTCGAAAAACGACTAAGTGCTGACCGGGCCATGAACAGCGTTACGACCCGGCACCGGTCAGGAAGGGAGGGAGGGTGGCAGTAGGTCGGTCGTCCGTTCGTTCGTCAGTGTGCCGGCGGTGGTAGTTCGAAAAACGACTAAGTGCTGACCGGGCCTTGATCAGCGTTACGACCCGGTGCAGTGAGGGAGGGAGGGAGGCAGTAGGTCGGTCGTCCGTCCGTTTGTCAGTGTGCCGGCGGTGGTTGTTCGAAAAACGACTAAGTGCTGACCGGGCCTTGATCAGCGTTACGACCCGGTGCAGTGAGGGAGGGAGGGAGGCAGTAGGTCGGTCGTCCATCCGTTCGTCAGTGTGCCGGCGGTGGTTGTTCGAAAAACGACTAAGTGCTGACCGGGCCATGATCAGCGTTACGACCCGGTGCAGTGAGGGAGGGAGGCACTAGGACAGTCGTCCGCCCGTTAGTCAGTGTGTCGGCGGTTGTTGTTCGAAAAACGACTAAGTGCTGACCGGGCCATGAACAGCGTTACGACCCGGCACCGGTCAGGAAGGGAGGGAGGGTGGCAGTAGGTCGGTCGTCCGTTCGTTCGTCAGTGTGCCGGCGGTGGTTGTTCGAAAAACGACTAAGTGCTGACCGGGCCTTGATCAGCGTTACGACCCGGCACCGGTCAGGGAGGGAGGGAGGGAGGCAGTAGGTCGGTCGTCCGTCCGATCGTCATTGTGCCGGCGGTGGTAGTTCGAAAAACGACTAAGTGCTGACCGGGCCTTGATCAGCGTTACGACCCGGAGCATTGAGGGAGGGAGGGAGGCAGTAGGTCGGTCGTCCGTCCGTTCGTCATTGTGCCGGCGGTGGTAGTTCGAAAAACGACTAAGTGCTGACCGGGCCTAGATCAGCGTTACGACCCGGTGCAGTGAGGGAGGGAGGGAGGCAGTAGGTCGGTCGTCCGTCCGGTCGTCAGTGTGCCGGCGGTGGTTGTTCGAAAAACGACAAAGTGCTGACCGGGCCATGATCAGCGTTACGACCCGGTGCAGTGAGGGAGGGAGGGAGGCACTAGGACAGTCGTCCGCCCGTTAGTCAGTGTGTCGGCGGTTGTTGTTCGAAAAACGACTAAGTGCTGACCGGGCCTTGATCAGCGTTACGACCCGGAGCATTGAGGGAGGGAGGGAGGCAGTAGGTCGGTCGTCCATCCGTTCGTCAGTGTGCCGGCGGTGGAAGTTCGAAAAACGACTAAAACACGTTCCCAAATGTTTTGATACTTTCTCAGTTTGTATCAAAAATATTGCCAATTTCTGGTCCTTGAGTCCTGAAAAATGATAAATTTACAGCGCAAAATCGTACAAACGTGTCAATTATACTTCTAAACACTTTATTTGCGGACCAGTTTATGAATTGAACGTGGGCCATAGAGCGCTATATCCGCCTATGATCTCAACTTTCAATTTATTACGTAAGCTATTCGTGAACAAAATGCGGTCGGCGCACAATAGAAACTTCGCTCTATTTATTCTTTCATTACCGCCGACAAAGAGGACCGATATTTCGCAAATTGGATTCGGGAGGTTTAAACCTCCCAAGGTCAAATCACTAAAATTGTGACCTTCGTGGAGATTATCTAAAAAGCCGATGGTAATCAAATTTAGCATAACTTTTTACCCAAACGTTCAATGGCATTCCTAAGTATTTGATGAAAGTTGAGAAATCATAAGATATTCATATAACCATGGACTCTAAAACCTAAATCGTATAAGAGTCTCTGATATAAAAAAAACTTCGCATAACGAAGAAGCAAAAATTCGAATCTGATTCATCTGTTTGGAATTGATTCTTATGAAATGGAAACAAATGCGTGAGCACCTACTCATTCATTCAATTTACTTTGCGGCTTTACAACGGCTATTTCACTGGTTCTGCGTGATGAGATAATTCTGATTAAAGTTATTGTAATAATTTCTATATGTATATACGTAATGATACTCTTTCTGAATAAAGGATGCACGTTATTCGAATCCCCACCATTGTTCTCTACAATGTACGTTAATCAAACTCACGATAAAACCAGATCCAAAACCATGGACTCAAAAACAAAGAATCCGTGGTCAAACATACAATTCTAATTTCCCCGTTAGTTCACTGATGCCGCCATCGAATGCAAGGATTCTAGCCAATCAGAGAGGCGCATGTACACATCCATTGGCATGTTAGTTATAGTACAACTTAGACAATAATCAAGGTTCGAGCCAATGAACTAGAATATGTTCTTTCAACTAACTAGAATATGTTCTTTCATCGAATACAAATAACTCAGTAGTAGTCAGTTAGTTGAGTTTGTTTGACTTGATTTGTATTTCATCAATCAATCTATTTCATTTTATTTTAAAGTACAAACTAAACGCTTGAATTGCTTATAACACGACCAGGTATGAATTAGAATAGATCGGCTTAATATTTCGAATGCAAATTTGGCGTTTAAGCAATCGGAAATTCGAAGTGCTTGAGAAATTTTTCAATACGCACATTACTTCGAATAGCGATAAGTTCATTGACACATGTGACCATTGTTTTGTTACTTTCGATAGCGAGTCGAATAAGCTATGGGACAGCTAACGACAGCACAATCGCAATATCAACAGAAGTTCATTTTATCCTACATGATGAGGCTAAATTCAGTGAAATCGATCGTGTTCTGAAATATAAATTTTCCTGGATACATGTTGTTCATTGTAGCTATTCTATGCGGTTTTACATTAACCTGCTATAACATATTGACCGTTTTCAAGAACCCTAAAATTTGCTGGGAATCTGTTTTTTTTTCAAAAACAACCCAAACCCGAAATTGTGTACAGTTAGTACGCAGCGTATATAATGTCGGATTAGAGAATATTGAAAAAACTTTAAAAAAAGTTGAGTGAAGGGAAATAAGCTCAGCAGTGACAAATTGTCATTTCTACCCTTCACGTGATTAATTGATGTCCAAATATGTTCTACCGTGAAAACTCTGCATTTAGCATCAAACGAATTTTTGTATACGTATCTCAGGATGCATGCTCTTCAAAAAGGTAGCCTATTAGGAAAAAACTTACCCGGTAAAATCCTAATTTGTCCTAAACGATATTCCAACTATTATTTTGTTAATTATTCAACTATCATCACTAACTGGGTAAGTTAGTTGAACTTACATAAAGATATATCATTAGGGACACTTCAATTTCACACCATTCAATATCATAAGGGAACAAAATTCTTTGAAACTTGGTTAATGGTAGTTCTTAAGACTAGGTTTTGTTTCCGGAATTTACTAAATGTACCAATTCTAATAATTCACTCATTGAAGCTTCTATACATTAGAAGCGAAAGCTCGTGCGTCGAAATAAATAGTTAACCTTTAAAGTACTACTTGTCTCTTCATTTAAATTCAAAATATAAGTCTTTATTGATTCTTTTTTGTTGGAATATGCATAACTTTTTCTGGGCAAATTTCTATATTCTGTCAAGTCATGGACTCTAAAACGATTTAGACATTAAAGCGTTTTAGAGTCCATGGTCAAGGTATTTTGGCTATAACGAATATAACTAACTCCCTGGGGCAACGATGTGGCTGATGAAATGATCTCTCCCATTGTAATCCCACCATTTAATTACTCATTGTATAACAACTCTCACAATTAAGCCTCGGACTCTTAAACGAATTATGAGTGCATGCTTTAGTATAGGCTCTGATATAGAGCATATTGTCTTGATTTAGAACATGTATGCATAAACTCTAGGCTGCAAAGAAATACGTTTTCAGCGGCTCTAATCGAGTTAAATCTTTCGTGATAGATTAACACAGAGAGGCGGCACACAATCGCTGCTTATTGACATTAGGCACAAGCCACTGTTATGTTCATTAGTAAAACTAATATAGAATGAATAAGTGAGGAGGGAAAATGTATAAATTAAATTTATAAATGAATTTATAAGAATTTAGCATGCATCGGAGTGCACTTAAATTGGATTATTACAAAATAACTCACTTCAAAATTTATGATATTGTTTCATTGATATTTATTACTTTAAAGCAATTCACTTTAAGAACTTTGGTCAACAATAAGTCTGACCTGCAAATCAAATCATCGGGAGACCAAATACTGTTTCAAAAAATTATATTGCTAATACATTCCTAATCTTAACCTTTCGCCATAAACCTACTGGATTTAGGGCCTGGGGCATTTTAGATGGTTGTAGGTAAAAATCCCCTAGGTAAAATCCTCACTTGGCGATTTTTCAAGAACATTTGAAAGCACGATATTTATTCAAACATATTCATCCACAATACAACTGCAATATATTTAACTGTGCATTGATCTCTTTTGTTGAAATAAATCTTTAAATAAATTCATAGAATAAATGAAATTAATGAACTTTTTATTCATACTATCTTTTCATAATTTTATTCATACTATCTTTTAATTCGAACTAAATAACTCTTGTTAACTTGTGGTATAGTATGCTTATGATATGGATTCGATTTACGTATCAATATTTTCATGTTGACGGGGGCCTGATGATGGCTAATAGCATTAGCCGAAACATTGCTCGTAGAAGATTTTTTGCTGAATTCATTGTGGGATTTGCCTCGTTATTCACCATACACGGATATTGTGTATTTACTTCTCATTTTCATGTTGGTTTTGAACAACTTAAATTTTGCGATTCTAATACCTTATTAACTTTAGATGACAGTAATACCTTCAATTTACATGTAAAATATGATCACTGCTGAAAGTGTAATAAGGAATATATATTTACTCCAGTGACAATATTTTGATTCTAAGATTTAATTCAATCATCTAGTCCGAGTATGTATGGTAAAACTTCTGGCTAACCAAGAGCTAACCGAATACCGACAATAGAAGGTGGTCGCTTAAAAGTTAGTTAATTTACGCAACAGGAATCTATCTTGATTTCAAGGGCACTTCAATTAATCGTTTCAATAGTGACCACTGTAAATTAGCCAGTAGTTTAAATGACCGAATTCAATCAACCGATTCGTATCCTAAGAATGAGAATTGTATCTAACCACAGTAGTTATTCCTCATCAAACGTTCGGTCATCATATTATACATCTATACATCATTACTATCATCTTTAGTTAACAGAAGTGCAATTAAATCTAGAATCTATGAGTTGAGTTTTTTTAGACATAATAAATTGTAACAAATAAAATGTAATAATAACAAAACTTCTTTACAGAGTTCAAAATATAAACCAACAATCTCATCTCAAGCATGTACTAGCGATGACGCTATGGGATAAAACCAAGTCTCGATTCATTGCCTAAAACGTGGGTACATTCATTCAAATCAGGACTAAAATACGCTTATATGAATATCTTGCATGATATCATTTTACATTACGGGTGTCTCATAGGCCTGGTTTTACTTGTACATTGTCATCAATTGATTAAACATCCCAAGTAACTTCTTTATTTACTTATGGCTTAATCACTGGTATTCAATAGCTAGTCGGCTATAGAAAGACTAACCCGATAAAATTCCATTAACCGTTAGTCCAGAGTCGAACACTGTTCGCGCGTTAATTCGCAACGATTTTAAAGAAAGAAAATGATTGCATGAAATCTACTTTTCGTATCAATCGGCGTCCAATCTCTTAAACCATCCTAAACACAGTAGTGTAGTAGTTTGTGTCTATTTGCTTTTGCTGATGTCATTTAACATAACAATGGAAATGTATTCGTTTATTTGGAAATTATATGAAGAAATGGAGTAATCATGTGACAAATCAAATTATTACTGCAAGGCAAAACATAGCGCACTTCAGATATATGATATGGTCTTAAAGACTTTTCATATATTAACAGTCCAGTTTAACGTCTATTGATATGAATAGTCCAGTTTTGATATGACTGTGCCAACAGTTGGAATAAAACCTATGAAATCTAGGGGCATTTATCTCATGAAATTTAGATTTGAGATAATTGTATTGTATTGTATGAGGATTAAACATTTCAATGGCTGGTGATTATTTGTGATAAAGTAATCAGTGAGATGGACTGTTGATGTAGCCTTGATTGAGGCACTCGGGTCAGATAATATTTTTAGATAAAAAAGTGCATTTGTTAAAGCAGAACACATGATTTTAAACTAAATATAAGTAGCTAAACCGTTAATTTTCATTCCTAATTTTCATCACTCCCGATTATCAAAAATAATTCAACAGTTTGATTAACGGATAGTTGCAGTTAACAACATTTCTATCTGATAGAGAAGGTATAGAGGTATACAGAGGAACAAGAAAAGAACATCCAACTAGACACTGGAAAATCTTTATTCGGGTTTTTTACCGGGAGCCTTTACCTTGGGGTATATTTAACTAGGGGATTTTTACTGAAAGGGACCTTTACGGGGCGAGTTTTTACCCGATCACATCGATTATTGAATGACATGTTCGATAAAATCATGACAAAAACTGGTATCACTGGTTCAATTTGCTAATTTTCGCTATTCGGGTGGTTCTGTAGATTATTGGCTATACCGTTGGTAACTGACTAGCTATTTGTATCACTGATCGGACTGTGAAAATATAGCTTTGACAAAACCACAACGAGAAATGAATCACATGCAATATTTTACTCGAAAACGAGCTTAACCATGGAATCAGTAACGTATTTTCACAGTCCATGGCTGAAATGACGCTGTTGAAAAAATCAATGAGAAATACTGCCTCCGATTTTTATGACGAAAATATAGGAATAAATTCCGAACAGAATCAAATCAGGTTGTTCTTATTGGTATTGTGTATACATTTCATTTATTAGATATTTCAAGTAATTCGTGTAATTAGGATCCAATAATGGGTTTTTCTTTCGGTTTTACGTAATTTACAACTTACCAAATATGGACTACATGGTTTGACATTAAAACCATTGAGCATTATGGTATCAAGTTCAACCAAAATTGATAACGATCGGCCTTTCATAGAATCTCCCTGAAGGTCACAATTTTAGTAAATTGACCTTGGGAGGTTTAAACCTCCCGAATCCAATTAGCAAAATATCGGTCCTCTATGTCGGCGACAATAAAAGTACCATGCGCGTAACTTTCTATTGTGCGCCTGCCGCGTTTTGGGCACGAGTAGCTCACGTAATCTTAATTGAAAGTTGAGATCACAGGCAGATATTGAGGTCTATGGCCCACACATAACATCATAAATTGGTCAGGAAATAAAGTGTTTTGTGGTATAGATGACACGTTTGTACGATTTTACACTGTAAATTTATCATTTTTTAGGACTTAAGGACCAAATATCGGCAATATTTTTGATACAAACTGAGAAAGTATCAAAACATTTGAGAACGCGTTCTAAGTGCTGACCGGGCCTTGATCAGCGTTACGACCCGGTGCAGTGAGGGAGGGAGGGAGGGAGGCAGTAGGTCGGTTGTCCGTCCGTTCGTCAGTGTGCCGGCGGTGGTTGTTCGAAAAACGACTAAGTGCTGACCGGGCCATGAACAGCGTTACGACCCGGCACCGGTCAGGAAGGGAGGGAGGGTGGCAGTAGGTCGGTCGTCCGTTCGTTCGTCAGTGTGCCGGCGGTGGTAGTTCGAAAAACGACTAAGTGCTGACCGGGCCTTGATCAGCGTTACGACCCGGTGCAGTGAGGGAGGGAGGGAGGCAGTAGGTCGGTCGTCCGTCCGTTTGTCAGTGTGCCGGCGGTGGTTGTTCGAAAAACGACTAAGTGCTGACCGGGTCATAATCAGCGTTACGACCCGGTGCAGTGAGGGAGGGAGGGAGGGAGGCAGTAGGTCGGTCGTCCGTCCGTTTGTCAGTGTGCCGGCGGTGGTTGTTCGAAAAACGACTAAGTGCTGACCGGGTCATAATCAGCGTTACGACCCGGTGCAGTGAGGGAGGGAGGGAGGGAGGCAGTAGGTCGGTCGTCCGTCCGTTCGTCAGTGTGCCGGCGGTGGTTGTTCGAAAAACGACTAAGTGCTGACCGGGCCTTGATCAGCGTTACGACCCGGTGCAGTGAGGGAGGGAGGGAGGCACTAGGACAGTCGTCCGCCCGTTAGTCAGTGTGTCGGCGGTTGTTGTTCGAAAAACGACTAAGTGCTGACCGGGCCGTGAACAGCGTTACGACCCGGCACCGGTCAGGAAGGGAGGGAGGGTGGCAGTAGGTCGGTCGTCCGTTCGTTCGTCAGTGTGCCGGCGGTGGTAGTTCGAAAAACGACTAAGTGCTGACCGGGCATTGATCAGCGTTACGACCCGGTGCAGTGAGGGAGGGAGGGAGGCAGTAGGTCGGTCGTCCGTCCGTTCGTCAGTGTGCCGGCGGTGGTTGTTCGAAAAACGACTAAGTGCTGACCGGGTCATAATCAGCGTTACGACCCGGTGCAGTGAGGGAGGGAGGGAGGCAGTAGGTCGGTCGTCCATCCGTTCGTCAGTGTGCCGGCGGTTGTTGTTCGAAAAACGACTAAGTACTGACCGGGCCTTGAACAGCGTTACGACCCGGTGCAGTGAGGGAGGGAGGGAGGCAGTAGGTCGGTCGTCCGTCCGTTCGTCAGTGTGCCGGCGGTGGTTGTTCGAAAAACGACTAAGTGCTGACCGGGCCATGATCAGCGTTACGACCCGGTGCAGTGAGGGAGGGAGGGAGGCATTAGGTCGGTCGTCCATCCGTTCGTCAGTGTGCCGGCGGTGGTTGTTCGAAAAACGACTAAGTGCTGACCGGGCCATGATCAGCGTTACGACCCGGTGCAGTGAGGGAGGGAGGGAGGCACTAGGACAGTCGTCCGCCCGTTAGTCAGTGTGTCGGCGGTTGTTGTACGAAAAACGACTAAGTACTGACCGGGCCATGAACAGCGTTACGACCCGGCACCAGTCAGGAAGGGAGGGAGGGTGGCAGTAGGTCGGTCGTCCGTTCGTTCGTCAGTGTGCCGGCGGTGGTTGTTCGAAAAACGACTAAGTGCTGACCGGGCCTTGATCAGCGTTACGACCCGGTGCAGTGAGGGAGGGAGGGAGGGAGGCAGTAGGTCCGTCGTCCGCCCGTTAGTCAGTGTGTCGGCGGTTGCTGTTCGAAAAACGACTAAGTGCTGACCGGGCCATGAACAGCGTTACGACCCGGCACCGGTCAGGAAGGGAGGGAGGGTGGCAGTAGGTCGGTCGTCCGTTCGTTCGTCAGTGTGCCGGCGGTGGTAGTTCGAAAAACGACTAAGTGCTGACCGGGCCTTGATCAGCGTTACGACCCGGTGCAGTGAGGGAGGGAGGGAGGCAGTAGGTCGGTCGTCCGTCCGTTTGTCAGTGTGCCGGCGGTGGTTGTTCGAAAAACGACTAAGTGCTGACCGGGCCTTGATCAGCGTTACGACCCGGTGCAGTGAGGGAGGGAGGGAGGCAGTAGGTCGGTCGTCCATCCGTTCGTCAGTGTGCCGGCGGTGGTTGTTCGAAAAACGACTAAGTGCTGACCGGGCCATGATCAGCGTTACGACCCGGTGCAGTGAGGGAGGGAGGCACTAGGACAGTCGTCCGCCCGTTAGTCAGTGTGTCGGCGGTTGTTGTTCGAAAAACGACTAAGTGCTGACCGGGCCATGAACAGCGTTACGACCCGGCACCGGTCAGGAAGGGAGGGAGGGTGGCAGTAGGTCGGTCGTCCGTTCGTTCGTCAGTGTGCCGGCGGTGGTTGTTCGAAAAACGACTAAGTGCTGACCGGGCCTTGATCAGCGTTACGACCCGGCACCGGTCAGGGAGGGAGGGAGGGAGGCAGTAGGTCGGTCGTCCGTCCGTTCGTCATTGTGCCGGCGGTGGTAGTTCGAAAAACGACTAAGTGCTGACCGGGCCTTGATCAGCGTTACGACCCGGAGCATTGAGGGAGGGAGGGAGGCAGTAGGTCGGTCGTCCGTCCGTTCGTCATTGTGCCGGCGGTGGTAGTTCGAAAAACGACTAAGTGCTGACCGGGCCTAGATCAGCGTTACGACCCGGTGCAGTGAGGGAGGGAGGGAGGCAGTAGGTCGGTCGTCCGTCCGGTCGTCAGTGTGCCGGCGGTGGTTGTTCGAAAAACGACAAAGTGCTGACCGGGCCATGATCAGCGTTACGACCCGGTGCAGTGAGGGAGGGAGGGAGGCACTAGGACAGTCGTCCGCCCGTTAGTCAGTGTGTCGGCGGTTGTTGTTCGAAAAACGACTAAGTGCTGACCGGGCCTTGATCAGCGTTACGACCCGGAGCATTGAGGGAGGGAGGGAGGCAGTAGGTCGGTCGTCCATCCGTTCGTCAGTGTGCCGGCGGTGGTTGTTCGAAAAACGACTAAGTGCTGACCGGGTCATGATCAGCGTTACGACCCGGTGCAGTGAGGGAGGGAGGGAGGGACGCAGTAGGTCGGTCGTCCATCCGTTCGTCAGTGTATCGGCGGTTGTTGTTCGAAAAACGACTAAGTGCTGACCGGGCCTTGATCAGCGTTACGACCCGGAGCAGTGAGGGAGGGAGGGAGGTAGGAGGTCGGTCGTCCGTCCGTTCGCCAGTGTGCCGGCGGTGGTTGTTCGAAAAACGACTAAGTGCTGACCGGGCCATGAACAGCGTTACGACCCGGCACCGGTCAGGAAGGGAGGGAGGATGGCAGTAGGTCAGTCGTCCGTTCGTTCGTCAGTGTGCCGGCGGTGGTTGTTCGAAAAACGACTAAGTGCTGACCGGGCCTTGATCAGCGTTATGACCCGGAGCATTGAGGGAGGGAGGGAGGCAGTAGGTCGGTCGTCCGTCCGTTTGTCAGTGTGCCGGCAGCGATGGTTGTTCGAAAAATGACTAAGGGCTGACCGGGCCTTGATCAGCGTTACGACCCGGAGCATTGAGGGAGGGAGGGAGGCAGTAGGTCGGTCGTCCATCCGTTCGTCAGTGTGCCGGCGGTGGTAGTTCGAAAAACGACTAAGTGCTGACCGGGCCTTGATCAGCGTTACGACCCGGTGCAGTGAGGGAGGGAGGGAGGCAGTAGGTCGGTCGTCCGTCCGTTCGCCAGTGTGCCGGCGGTGGTTGTTCGAAAAACGACTAAGTGCTGACCGGGCCTTGATCAGCGTTACGACCCGGTGCAGTGAGGGAGGGAGGGAGGCAGTAGCTCGGTCGTCCGTCCGTTCGCCAGTGTGCAGCTGGTGGTTGTTCGAAAAACGACTAAGTGCTGACCGGGCCTTGATCAGCGTTACGACCCGGTGCAGTTAGGGAGGGAGGGAGGCACTAGGACAGTCGTCCGCCCGTTAGTCAGTGTGTCGGCGGTTGTTGTTCGAAAAACGACTAAGTGCTGACCGGGCCGTGAACAGCGTTACGACCCGGAGCAGTGAGGGAGGGAGGGTGGCAGTAGGACAGTCGTCCGCCCGTTAGTCAGTGTGTCGGCGGTTGTTGTTCGAAAAACGACTAAGTGCTGACCGGGCCTTGATCAGCGTTACGACCCGGAGCATTGAGGGAGGGAGGAAGGCAGTAGGTCGGTCGTCCATCCGTTCGTCAGTGTGCCGGCGGTGGTAGTTCGAAAAACGACTAAGTGCTGACCGGGCCTTGATCAGCGTTACGACCCGGTGCAGTGAGGGAGGGAGGGAGGGAGGGAGGCAGTAGGTCGGTCGTCCGTCCGTTCGTCAGTGTGCCGGCGGTGGTTGTTCGAAAAACGACTAAGTGCTGACCGGGCCTTGATCAGCCTTACGACCCGGTGCAGTTAGGGAGGGAGGGAGGGAGGCAGTAGGTCCGTCGTCCGCCCGTTAGTCAGTGTGTCGGCGGTTGTTGTTCGAAAAACGACTAAGTGCTGACCGGGCCGTGAACAGCGTTACGACCCGGCACCGGTCAGGAAGGGAGGGAGGGTGGCAGTAGGTCGGTCGTCCGTTCGTTCGTCAGTGTGCCGGCGGTGGTAGTTCGAAAAACGACTAAGTGCTGACCGGGCCTTGATCAGCGTTACGAACCGGTGCAGTGAGGGAGGGAGGGAGGCAGTAGGTCGGTCGTCCGTCCGTTCGCCAGTGTGCCGCTGGTGGTTGTTCGAAAAACGACTAAGTGCTGACCGGGCCTTGATCAGCGTTACGACCCGGTGCAGTTAGGGAGGGAGGGAGGCACTAGGACAGTCGTCCGCCCGTTAGTCAGTGTGTCGGCGGTTGTTGTTCGAAAAACGACTAAGTGCTGACCGGGCCTTGATCAGCGTTACGACCCGGAGCATTGAGGGAGGGAGGGAGGCAGTAGGTCGGTCGTCCATCCGTTCGTCAGTGTGCCGGCGGTGGTAGTTCGAAAAACGACTAAGTGCTGACCGGGCCTTGATCAGCGTTACGACCCGGTGCAGTGAGGGAGGGAGGGAGGGAGGTAGTAGGTCGGTCGTCCGTCCGTTCGTCAGTGTGCCGGCGGTGGTTGTTCGAAAAACGAATAAGTGCTGACCGGGTCATGATCAGCGTTACGACCCGGTGCAGTGAGGGAGGGAGGGAGGGACGCAGTAGGTCGGTCGTCCATCCGTTCGTCAGTGTATCGGCGGTTGTTGTTCGAAAAACGACTAAGTGCTGACCGGGCCTTGATCAGCGTTACGACCCGGAGCAGTGAGGGAGGGAGGGAGGCAGTAGGTCGGTCGTCCGTCCGTTCGCCAGTGTGCCGGCGGTGGTTGTTCGAAAAACGAATAAGTGCTGACCGGGTCATGATCAGCGTTACGACCCGGTGCAGTGAGGGAGGGAGGGAGGGACGCAGTAGGTCGGTCGTCCATCCGTTCGTCAGTGTATCGGCGGTTGTTGTTCGAAAAACGACTAAGTGCTGACCGGGCCTTGATCAGCGTTACGACCCGGAGCAGTGAGGGAGGGAGGGAGGTAGTAGGTCGGTCGTCCGTCCGTTCGCCAGTGTGCCGGCGGTGGTTGTTCGAAAAACGACTAAGTGCTGACCGGGCCATGAACAGCGTTACGACCCGGCACCGGTCAGGAAGGGAGGGAGGATGGCAGTAGGTCAGTCGTCCGTTCGTTCGTCAGTGTGCCGGCGGTGGTTGTTCGAAAAACGACTAAGTGCTGACCGGGCCTTGATCAGCGTTATGACCCGGAGCATTGAGGGAGGGAGGGAGGCAGTAGGTCGGTCGTCCGTCCGTTTGTCAGTGTGCCGGCAGCGATGGTTGTTCGAAAAATGACTAAGGGCTGACCGGGCCTTGATCAGCGTTACGACCCGGAGCATTGAGGGAGGGAGGGAGGCAGTAGGTCGGTCGTCCATCCGTTCGTCAGTGTGCCGGCGGTGGTAGTTCGAAAAACGACTAAGTGCTGACCGGGCCTTGATCAGCGTTACGACCCGGTGCAGTGAGGGAGGGAGGGAGGCAGTAGGTCGGTCGTCCGTCCGTTCGCCAGTGTGCCGGCGGTGGTTGTTCGAAAAACGACTAAGTGCTGACCGGGCCTTGATCAGCGTTACGACCCGGAGCAGTGAGGGAGGGAGGGAGGCAGTAGGTCGGTCGTCCGTCCTTTCGCCAGAGTGCCGCTGGTGGTTGTTCGAAAAACGACTAAGTGCTGACCGGGCCTTGATCAGCGTTACGACCCGGTGCAGTGAGGGAGGGAGGGAGGCAGTAGGTCGGTCGTCCGTCCAGTCGTCAGTGTGCCGGCGATGGTTGTTCGAAAAACGACTAAGTGCTGACCGGGCCATGCACAGCGTTACGACCCGGCACCGGTCAGGAAGGGAGGGAGGGTGGCAGTAGGTCGGTCGTCCGTTCGTTGGTCAGTGTGCCGGCGGTGGTAGTTCGAAAAACGACTAAGTGCTGACCGGGCCTTGATCAGCGTTACGACCCGGAGCAGTGTGGGAGGGAGGGGGACAGTAGGTCGGTCGTCCGTCCGTTCGTCAGTTTGCCGGCAGAGTTGGTTGTTCGAAAAACGACTAAGTGCTGACCGGGCCTTGATCAGCGTTACGACCCGGTGTTGTGACGGAGGGAGGGAGGCAGTAGGTCGGTCGTCCGTCCTTTCGCCAGAGTGCCGCTGGTGGTTGTTCGAAAAACGACTAAGTGCTGACCGGGCCTTGATCAGCGTTACGACCCGGTGCAGTGAGGGAGGGAGGGAGGCAGTAGGTCGGTCGTCCGTCCAGTCGTCAGTGTGCCGGCGGTGGTTGTTCGAAAAACGACTAAGTGCTGACCGGGCCATGCACAGCGTTACGACCCGGCACCGGTCAGGAAGGGAGGGAGGGTGGCAGTAGGTCGGTCGTCCGTTCGTTGGTCAGTGTGCCGGCGGTGGTAGTTCGAAAAACGACTAAGTGCTGACCGGGCCTTGGTCAGCGTTACGACCCGGAGCAGTGTGGGAGGGAGGGGGACAGTAGGTCGGTCGTCCGTCCGTTCGTCAGTGTGCCGGCAGAGTTGGTTGTTCGAAAAACGACTAAGTGCTGACCGGGCCTTGATCAGCGTTACGACCCGGTGTTGTGAGGGAGGGAGGGAGGCAGTAGGTCGGTCGTCCATCCGTTCGTCAGTGTGCCGGCGGTGGTTGTTCGAAAAACGACTAAGTGCTGACCGGGCCTTGATCAGCGTTACGACCCGGCACCGGTCAGGAAGGGAGGGAGGGTGGCAGTAGGTCGGTCGTCCATCCGTTCGTCAGTGTGCCGGCGGTGGTTGTTCGAAAAACGACTAAGTGCTGACCGGGCCTTGATCAGCGTTACGACCCGGAGCATTGAGGGAGGGAGGGAGGCAGTAGGTCGGTCGTCCGTCCGTTCGTCAGTGTGCCGGCGGTGGTTGTTCGAAAAACGACTAAGTGCTGACCGGGCCTTGATCAGCGTTACGACCCGGAGCAGTGAGGGAGGGAGGGAGGCAGTAGGTCGGTCGTCCGTCCGTTCGCCAGTGTGCCGGCGGTGGTTGTTCGAAAAACGACTAAGTGCTGACCGGGCCTTGATCTGCGTTACGACCCGGAGCATTGAGGGAGGGAGGCAGTAGGTCGGTCGTCCGTCCGTTTGTCAGTGTGCCGGCAGTGATGGTTGTTCGAAAAACGACTAAGGGTTGACCGGGCCTTAATCAGCGTTACGACCCGGCGCTGGTCAGGGAGGGAGGGAGGGAGGCAGTAGGTCGGTCGTCCATCCGTTCGTCAGTGTGCCGGCGGTGGTAGTTCGAAAAACGACTAAGTGCTGACCGGGCCTTGATCAGCGTTACGACCCGGTGCAGTGAGGGAGGGAGGGAGGCAGTAGGTCGGTCGTCCATCCGTTCGTCAGTGTGCCGGCGGTGGTTGTTCGAAAAACGACTAAGTGCTGACCGGGCCATGATCAGCGTTACGACCCGGTGCAGTGAGGGAGGGAGGGAGGCAGTAGGACAGTCGTCCGCCCGTTAGTCAGTGTGTCGGCGGTTGTTGTTCGAAAAACGACTAAGTGCTGACCGGGCCTTGATCAGCGTTACGACCCGGAGCATTGAGGGAGGGAGGGAGGCAGTAGGTCGGTCGTCCATCCGTTCGTCAGTGTGCCGGTGGTGGTAGTTCGAAAAACGACTAAGTGCTGACCGGGCCTTGATCAGCGTTACGACCCGGAGCATTGAGGGAGGGAGGGAGGCAGTAGGTCGGTCGTCCATCCGTTCGTCAGTGTGCCGGCGGTGGTAGTTCGAAAAACGACTAAGTGCTGACCGGGCCTTGATCAGCCTTACGACCCGGTGCAGTTAGGGAGGGAGGGAGGGAGGCAGTAGGTCCGTCGTCCGCCCGTTAGTCAGTGTGTCGGCGGTTGTTGTTCGAAAAACGACTAAGTGCTGACCGGGCCATGAACAGCGTTACGACCCGGCACCGGTCAGGAAGGGAGGGAGGGTGGCAGTAGGTCGGTCGTCCGTTCGTTCGTCAGTGTGCCGGCGGTGGTAGTTCGAAAAACGACTAAGTGCTGACCGGGCCTTGATCAGCGTTACGACCCGGTGCAGTGAGGGAGGGAGGGAGGCACTAGGACAGTCGTCCGCCCGTTAGTCAGTGTGTCGGCGGTTGTTGTTCGAAAAACGACTAAGTGCTGACCGGGCCTTGATCAGCGTTACGACCCGGTGCAGTGAGGGAGGGAGGGAGGCACTAGGACAGTCGTCCGCCCGTTAGTCAGTGTGTCGGCGGTTGTTGTTCGAAAAACGACTAAGTGCTGACCGGGCCTTGATCAGCGTTACGACCCGGAGCAGTGAGGGAGGGAGGGAGGCAGTAGGTCGGTCGTCCGTCCGGTCGTCAGTGTGCCGGCGGTGGTTGTTCGAAAAACGACTAAGTGCTGACCGGGCCATGATCAGCGTTACGACCCGGTGCAGTGAGGGAGGGAGGGAGGCACTAGGACAGTCGTCCGCCCGTTAGTCAGTGTGTCGGCGGTTGTTGTTCGAAAAACGACTAAGGGCTGACCGGGCCTTAATCTGCGTTACGACCCGGCGCTGGTCAGGGAGGGAGGGAGGGAGGTAGTAGGTCGGTCGTCCATCCTTTGTCAGTGTGCCGGCGGTGGTAGTTCGAAAAACGACTAAGTGCTGACCGGGCCATGAACAGCGTTACGACCCGGCACCGGTCAGGAAGGGAGGGAGGGTGGCAGTAGGTCGGTCGTCCGTTCGTTCGTCAGTGTGCCGGCGGTGGTAGTTCGAAAAACGACTAAGTGCTGACCGGGCCTTGATCAGCGTTACGACCCGGTGCAGTGAGGGAGGGAGGGAGGGAGGCAGTAGGTCCGTCGTCCGCCCGTTAGTCAGTGTGTCGGCGGTTGCTGTTCGAAAAACGACTAAGTGCTGACCGGGCCTTGATCAGCGTTACGACCCGGCACCGGTATTGGAGGGAGGGAGGGAGGCAGTAGGTCGGTCGTCCGTCCGTTCGTCATTGTGCCGGCGGTGGTAGTTCGAAAAACGACTAAGTGCTGACCGGGCCTTGATCAGCGTTACGACCCGGAGCAGTGAGGGAGGGAGGGAGGCAGTAGGTCGGTCGTCTGTCCGTTCGTCAGTGTGCCGGCGGTGGTAGTTCGAAAAACGACTAAGTGCTGACCGGGCCTTGATCAGCGTTACGATCCGGTGCAGTGAGGGAGGGAGGGAGGGAGGCAGTAGGTCCGTCGTCCGCCCGTTAGTCAGTGTGTCGGTGGTTGTTGTTCGAAAAACGACTAAGTGCTGACCGGGCCTTGATCAGCGTTACGACCCGGTGCAGTGAAGGAGGGAGGCAGTCACTAGGACAGTCGTCCGCCCGTTAGTCAGTGTGTCGGCGGTTGTTGTTCGAAAAACGACTAAGTGCTGACCGGGCCATGAACAGCGTTACGACCCGGCACCGGTCAGGAAGGGAGGGAGGGTGGCAGTAGGTCGGTCGTCCGTTCGTTCGTCAGTGTGCCGGCGGTGGTAGTTCGAAAAACGACTAAGTGCTGACCGGGCCTTGATCAGCGTTACGACCCGGTGCAGTGAGGGAGGGAGGGAGGGAGGGAGGCAGTAGGTCGGTCGTCCGTCCGTTCGTCAGTGTGCCGGCGGTTGTTGTTCGAAAAACGACTAAGTGCTGACCGGGCCTTGATCAGCGTTACGACCCGGTGCAGTGAGGGAGGGAGGGAGGGAGCCAGTAGGTCGGTCGTCCGTCCGTTCGCCAGTGTGCCGCTGGTGGTTGTTCGAAAAACGACTAAGTGCTGAGCGGGCCTTGATCAGCGTTACGACCCGGTGCAGTGAGGGAGGGAGGGAGGGAGGCAGTAGGTCGGTCGTCCATCCGTTCGTCAGTGTGCCGGCGGTGGTAGTTCGAAAAACGACTAAGTGCTGACCGGGCCTTGATCAGCGTTACGACCCGGTGCAGTGAGGGAGGGAGGGAGGCAGTAGGTCGGTCGTCCGTCCGTTCGTCAGTGTGCCGGCGGTTGTTGTTCGAAAAACGACTAAGTGCTGACCGGGCCTTGATCAGCGTTACGACCCGGTGCAGTGAGGGAGGGAGGGAGGGAGGCAGTAGGTCGGTCGTCCGTCCGTTCGCCAGTGTGCCGCTGGTGGTTGTTCGAAAAACGACTAAGTGCTGACCGGGCCTTGATCAGCGTTACGACCCGGTGCAGTGAGGGAGGGAGGGAGGGAGGCAGTAGGTCGGTCGTCCATCCGTTCGTCAGTGTGCCGGCGGTGGTAGTTCGAAAAACGACTAAGTGCTGACCGGGCCTTGATCAGCGTTACGACCCGGTGCAGTGAGGGAGGGAGGGAGGCAGTAGCTCGGTCGTCCGTCCGTTCGCCAGTGTGCAGCTGGTGGTTGTTCGAAAAACGACTAAGTGCTGACCGGGCCTTGATCAGCGTTACGACCCGGAGCAGTGAGGGAGGGAGGGAGGCAGTAGGTCGGTCGTCCGTCCGTTCGCCAGTGTGCCGCTGGTGGTTGTTCGAAAAACGACTAAGTGCTGACCGGGCCTTGATCAGCGTTACGACCCGGTGCAGTGAGGGAGGGAGGCAGTAGGTCGGTCATCCGTCCGTTCGTCAGTGTGCCGGCAGTGCTGGTTGTTCGAAAAACGACTAAGTGCTGACCGGGCCTTGATAAGCGTCACGACCCGGAGCAGTGAGGGAGGGAGGGAGGGAAGCAGTAGGTCGGTCGTCCATCCGTTCGTCAGTGTGCCGGCGGTGGTTGTTCGAAAAACGACTAAGTGCTGACCGGGCCATGATCAGCGTTACGACCCGGCACCGGTCAGGAAGGGAGGGAGGGTGGCAGTAGGTCGGTCGTCCGTTCGTTCGTTCGTCAGTGTGCCGGCGGTGGTAGTTCGAAAAACGACTAAGTGCTGACCGGGCCTTGATCAGCGTTACGACCCGGTGCAGTGAGGGAGGGAGGGAGGCACTAGGACAGTCGTCCGCCCGTTAGTCAGTGTGTCGGTGGTTGTTGTTCGAAAAACGACTAAGTGCTGACCGGGCCTTGATCAGCGTTACGACCCGGAGCGGTGTGGGAGGGAGGGGACAGTAGGTCGGTCGTCCGTCCGTTCGTCAGTGTGCCGGCAGAGTTGGTTGTTCGAAAAACGACTAAGTGCTGACCGGGCCTTGATCAGCGTTACGACCCGGTGCTGTGAGGGAGGGAGGGAGGGAGGGAGGGAGGCAGTAGGTCGGTCGTCCATCCGTTCGTCAGTGTGCCGGCGGTGGTTGTTCGAAAAACGACTAAGTGCTGACCGGGCCTTGATCAGCGTTACGACCCGGCGCTTTGAGGGAGGGAGGGAGGGAGGCAGTAGGTCGGTCGTCCATCCGTTAGTCAGTGCGTCGGCGGTTGTTGTTCGAAAAACGACTAGTCGTTTTTCGAACAACCACCGCCGGCACACTGACGAACGGATGGACCGACCTACTGCCTCCCTCCCTCCATCACTGCACTGGGTCGTAACGCTGATCAAGGCCCGGTCAGCACTTAGTCGTTTTTTTCGAGAGAGAGAGAGAGAGAGAGAGAGAGAGAGAGAGAGAGAGAGAGAGAGAGAGAGAGAGAGAGAGAGAGAGAGAGAGAGAGAGAGAGAGTGAGAGAGAGAGAGAGAGAGAGAGAGAGAGAGAGAGAGAGAGAGAGAAAGTCGAGCGAGGCTTGGACGAGATTGATCGCTTACGTGTTTGCTATATACAGGGGGACGGTGTCCGCACGTAACAATCGGCCGCGCTCGGATGGCTCGACGCGGCGCGCGAGCCATGCACTGCCCGGTTCGTCCCGTTCGGTCGGTCCAGGGCGGTTGCGCGCTCGCTCGGCCGGTCGACGGTGGCGGCCAAGAGAGTCAGGTGGCGAAAAATGACCGAGTGCCGAGTGGCCTGACGGTCGAACGCCACGCGGTCCTGTGGCAGGCCGGTAACCGTGGCTGCGCGGGGGATAGGGGCGGTCGGTCGGCCGGTCGGTCGACGGTTGTGGTGCGGTCGCCTCAAGAGAGACACGGAGAGAGGCCCGTGGTCGTCCAGTTGAGTGGTCGTCGAGTAGAGTTGAGTATCGATAAGAGTCCAGACTCTAAACGGACGAGTAGAGCACGAAGTATCAGACGAGAACGGTCATAGCGGATTTTGCTATATACATTCGTGGTATGTCGTTCGTTGACGAGCGTCGTTCGTAAATTCTACATGGTCGCGTCTCTGAGCTGGCCGCCGTCGCCGCCGTGGTGGCGTCCGGGATGTTCGATGACCTTCCACGATCCTCGATTTTCGTGCGTGTGGGGCCGCGCGTTTCTGTAGTGAGGATTTTTGTCCGCGTTCGGGAGAGTAAGTTCACACCGATGATGGGTGCGCCGAGCAGTGAGGGTTCAATGCCGTGACTCGTGCCCT
The DNA here is from genome assembly GCF_964204645.1 of Tubulanus polymorphus. NCBI lineage: Eukaryota > Metazoa > Nemertea > Palaeonemertea > Tubulaniformes > Tubulanidae > Tubulanus > Tubulanus polymorphus. The sequence goes on from NC_134036.1 coordinate 7,397,777, forward strand.
AGGGTGTTCCTAAAATGTCGTTCGCTGTGCACCGTCGAATGTACGCGTCCGACCCTGCCCTCGTCCGACATAGACCAAAGCTGTCCTGTGGGTCGGCACGAACGCTATGGTTCGAATTCCGAACGCCAAGTTTGCGCGTTAGGTGAGTTATCGAGTATCGGCAATGTCCATATTGTGGACTTGCGTTCGCACCGTACGGTACGGCGTCTAGAAATGAGTAGTAACAATCGCGGCTCTCGTCGCAAATTGACCGAAGAAGGGTCGAGCGTGCTGACGGGCCGAGTCCAACTCGGGCCGTCGTCGGGATGCGCCGTCGGAGCTTCGGGCTTCGCTGGAGTGTGCGCTGGCATTGCCTGGCAGTTCCCGTCGGTGGCGTGCTCACGGTGGTGACGTTCGCAATCGGTAGAGAGGCGCCTCGCCCTCGAGGTAGACTGTCCAGAGTTGCCGGGCGGGCGAAGGGTGGCGGGCCGGTGCGCGTGGTCGGTAGTCGAGTAGAGTAAATTTTCGAAAAAACGAGGGAGTCCAGACTTTAAATGGAAGTGTAGAGCACCGAGTATCTGGGTCTCGAACGAGAACGGTTATAGTGGATTTTGCTATATACGTGGAGAAGGCACCCAGGCGGTTCGGTTTCGCGTACGCGTTCCGACTGCGTCAGTCGATCGTGGCCGGTCAACGACCGGTCCGCGGCGGCCTTCCCCGTAGGATACGCTAACTGCAAGACGCCTCGCCAGGTCGCGAAGCTACCTCCGGGAGCCTCCTTCAAAACGGCGGTGGTGCGCGCGTCCGTTGTCTCGTCGAGAGACGCGGACGGACTCGATAGGTCGGATACTGTGGTCGCTCGCGCGTTCGTCTCCGCTCCGGCGGGGTCGGACGCTCAAAGCTTTTTCTGTTGACGAGTGCTGGCGTCGTTCGTTGTCGAGCGTCGTTCGTAAACTCTACATGGTCGCGTCTCTGAGCTGGTCGCCGCCGCCGCCGCGGTGGCGTCCGGGATGTTCGATTACCTTCCACTATCCTCGATTTTCGTGCGTGTGGGGCCGCGCGTTTCTGTAGTGAGGTTTTTTGTCCGCGTTCGGGAGAGTAAGTTCGCACCGATGATGGGCGCGCCGAGCAGTGAGGGTGCAATGCAATGACTCGTGCCCTAGGAGTGTTCCTAAAAGGTCGTTCGCTGTGCACCGTCGAATGTACGCGTCCGACCTATACCCCCGTCCGACCTAGACCAAAGCTGTCCTGTGGGTCGGCCCGAACGCTATGGATCGAATTCCGAACGCCAAGATTTCGCGTTAGGTTGAGTTATCGAGTATCGGCTATGACCATATTGTGGACTTGCGTTCGCGCTCGTACGGTACGGCGTCTAGAATTAAGTCGTAACAATCGCGGCTCTCGTCGCAAATTGACCGAAGAAGGATCGAGCGGGGTGCGTGCTGACGGGCCGAGTCCAACTCGGGCCTTCGTCGGTATGCGTAATCCGCCGTCGGGGCGTCTGGCTTCGCCGAAGTGTACGCGTTGCCTGGCAGTTCCCGTCGGTGGAAGGTCTCTTTCGCTGGTCTGTCGAACGGCGTCTAAGATTAAGTCGTAACAATCGCGGCTTTGTCGCAAATTGATCTAGCGGTGCTCTGCGTGCTCGGACCCGCATAACAGGTAATAGTGTCTGCGTGCTGGGTTACGGTCCCCGCGTTAACGGAGTTGGTCGCCGCGTTAACGTTACTGGCCTCCGCTTAGGCGGACCGCATCTGCGTGCTGGGGTGGCGGGCCGGTGCGCGTGGTCGGTCATCGAGAAGTGTAGATTTTTGAAAAAAATGAGGGAGTCCAGACTTAAAGGGAAGTGTAGAGCACCGAGTATCAAGGTCTCGAACGAGAACGGTTATAGTGGATTTTACTATATACGTGGAGAAGGTGCCCAGGCGGTTCGGTTTCGCGTACGCGTTCCGACTGCGTCAGTCGATCGTGGCCGGTCAACGACCGGTCCGCGGCGGCCTTCCCCGTAGGATACGCTAACTGCAAGACGCCTCGCCAGGTCGCGAAGCTACCTCCGGGAGCCTCCTTCAAAACGGCGGTGGTGCGCGCGTCCGTTGTCTCGTCGAGAGACGCGGACGGACTCGATAGGTCGGATACGGTGGTCGCTCGCGCGTTCGTCTCCGCTCCGGCGGGGTCGGACGCTCAAAGCTTTTTCTGTTGACGAGTGCTGGCGTCGTTCGTTGTCGAGCGTCGTTCGTAAACTCTACATGGTCGCGTCTCTGAGCTGGTCGCCGCCGCCGCCGCGGTGGCGTCCGGGATGTTCGATTACCTTCCACTATCCTCGATTTTCGTGCGTGTGGGGCCGCGCGTTTCTGTAGTGAGGTTTTTTGTCCGCGTTCGGGAGAGTAAGTTCGCACCGATGATGGGCGCGCCGAGCAGTGAGGGTGCAATGCAATGACTCGTGCCCTAGGAGTGTTCCTAAAAGGTCGTTCGCTGTGCACCGTCGAATGTACGCGTCCGACCTATACCCCCGTCCGACCTAGACCAAAGCTGTCCTGTGGGTCGGCCCGAACGCTATGGATCGAATTCCGAACGCCAAGTTTTCGCGTTAGGTTGAGTTATCGAGTATCGGCTATGACCATATTGTGGACTTGCGTTCGCGCTCGTACGGTACGGCGTCTAGAAATAAGTCGTAACAATCGCGGCTCTCGTCGCAAATTGACCGAAGAAGGATCGAGCGGGGTGCGTGCTGACGGGCCGAGTCCAACTCGGGCCTTCGTCGGTATGCGTAATCCGCCGTCGGGGCGTCTGGCTTCGCCGAAGTGTACGCTGGCGTTGCCTGGCAGTTCCCGTCGGTGGAAGGTCTCTTTCGCTGGTCTGCCGAACGGCGTCTAAGATTAAGTCGTAACAATCGCGGCTTTGTCGCAAATTGATCTAGCGGTGCTCTGCGTGCTCGGACCCGCATAACAGGTGATAGTGTCTGCGTGCTGGGTTACGGTCCCCGCGTTAACGGAGTTGGTCGCCGCGTTAACGTTACTGGCCTCCGCTTAGGCGGACCGCATCTGCGTGCTGGGGTGGCGGGCCGGTGCGCGTGGTCGGTCATCGAGAAGTGTAGATTTTTGAAAAAAATGAGGGAGTCCAGACTTAACCCTTTCGCTACGTGTGACGTTTTGGAAACGTCATATGAGTGACACTTGCTGTGCGTATGACGTTGTAGAAACGTCATGCACCTATTGATTTATAACTCGAACGCGTACACAGCAAACAGTATGGAAACGCATGTAAGACAAGATAGTAAGCTTTCTAAACAACAGATGGCGAAAATGCGTCAGTAGTTGGTGCTGTCAGCCTGTTGAGCACATGGTAATTTGCGCGGGATTGAGATGGCTCCCCACTTACGTACCTCTACCAGCGGAAAAGGATATCCCATATCAATTGAATTTCTTTCATCCACACCGTAGCATCAAACACCAAAGACTGAGATAGGCACTTGGGTGAAAAACTGAAAAAAAAAAATTTCTAACCCATCCTGACCCCCCCCCCCCCCCCCAACACGCCCCCCCTACAGAAAAGGCTGTTGGTATGATTTTTTACTGATTTTCACTAAATAACATCATAATCTTCGATAAAAACGCGAAAAATCGGGGTTAAAAACAATTTGAAAAAAATCGAATTTTTCGGAAAATACCTTACGTAGGGGGCGGTGCAAGCGTGTACGCAGCGAAAGGGTTAAAGGGAAGTGTAGAGCACCGAGTATCAAGGTCTCGAACGAGAACGGTTATAGTGGATTTTGCTATATGCGTGGAGAAGGTGCCCAGGCGGTTCGGTTTCGCGTACGCGTTCCGACTGCGTCAGTCGATCGTGGCCGGTCAACGACCGGTCCGCGGCGGCCTTCCCCGTAGGATACGCTAACTGCAAGACGCCTCGCCAGGTCGCGAAGCTACCTCCGGGAGCCTCCTTCAAAACGGCGGTGGTGCGCGCGTCCGTTGTCTCGTCGAGAGACGCGGACGGACTCGATAGGTCGGATACGGTGGTCGCTCGCGCGTTCGTCTCCGCTCCGGCGGGGTCGGACGCTCAAAGCTTTTTCTGTTGACGAGTGCTGGCGTCGTTCGTTGTCGAGCGTCGTTCGTAAACTCTACATGGTCGCGTCTCTGAGCTGGTCGCCGCCGCCGCCGCGGTGGCGTCCGGGATGTTCGATTACCTTCCACTATCCTCGATTTTCGTGCGTGTGGGGCCGCGCGTTTCTGTAGTGAGGTTTTTTGTCCGCGTTCGGGAGAGTAAGTTCGCACCGATGATGGGCGCGCCGAGCAGTGAGGGTGCAATGCAATGACTCGTGCCCTAGGAGTGTTCCTAAAAGGTCGTTCGCTGTGCACCGTCGAATGTACGCGTCCGACCTATACCCCCGTCCGACCTAGACCAAAGCTGTCCTGTGGGTCGGCCCGAACGCTATGGATCGAATTCCGAACGCCAAGTTTTCGCGTTAGGTTGAGTTATCGAGTATCGGCTATGACCATATTGTGGACTTGCGTTCGCGCTCGTACGGTACGGCGTCTAGAAATAAGTCGTAACAATCGCGGCTCTCGTCGCAAATTGACCGAAGAAGGATCGAGCGGGGTGCGTGCTGACGGGCCGAGTCCAACTCGGGCCTTCGTCGGTATGCGTAATCCGCCGTCGGGGCGTCTGGCTTCGCCGAAGTGTACGCTGGCGTTGCCTGGCAGTTCCCGTCGGTGGAAGGTCTCTTTCGCTGGTCTGCCGAACGGCGTCTAAGATTAAGTCGTAACAATCGCGGCTCTTGTCGCAAATTGATCTAGCGGTGCTCTGCGTGCTCGGACCCGCATAAAAGGTGATAGTCTCTGCGTGCTGGGTTACGGTCCCCGCGTTAACGGAGTTGGTCGCCGCGTTAACGTTACTGGTCTCCGCTTAGGCGGACCGCATCTGCGTGCTGGGTTACGGTCCCCACGTTAACGGAGTTGGTCGCCGCGTTAACGTTTATAGTCTCCGCCTAGGCGGACCGCATAAAAGGTAAAAGGTGATAGTCTCTGCGTGCTGGGTTACGGTCCCCGCGTTAACGGAGTTGGTCGCCGCGCTAACGTTACCGGTCTCCGCTTAGGCGGACCGCATCTGCGTGCTGGGTTACGGTCCACACGTTAACGGAGTTGGTCGCCGCGTTAACGTTTATAGTCTCCGCCTAGGCGGACCGCATAAAAGGTAAAAGGTGATAGTCTCTGCGTGCTGGGTTACGGTCCCCGCGTTAACGGAGTTGGTCGCCGCGTTAACGTTACCGGTCTCCGCTTAGGCGGACCGCATCTGCGTGCTGGGTTACGGTCCCCACGTTAACGGAGTTGGTCGCCGCGTTAACGTTTATAGTCTCCGCCTAGGCGGACCGCATAAAAGGTAAAAGGTGATAGTCTCTGCGTGCTGGGTTACGGTCCCCGCGTTAACGGAGTTGGTCGCCGCGTTCACGTTACCGGTCTCCGCTTAGGCGGACCGCATCTGCGTGCTGGGTTACGGTCCCAACGTTAACGGAGTTGGTCGCTGCGTTAACGTTACTGGTCTCCGCATCTGCGTGCTGGGTTACGGTCCCCACGTTAACGGAGTTGGTCGCCGCGTTAACGTTTATAGTCTCCGCCTAGGCGGACCGCATAAAAGGTGATAGTCTCTGCGTGCTGGGTTACGGTCCCCGCGTTAACGGAGTTGGTCGCCGCGTTAACGTTACCGGTCTCCGCTTAGGCGGACCGCATCTGCGTGCTGGGTTACGGTCCCCACGTTAACGGAGTTGGTCGCTGCGTTAACGTTACTGGTCTCCGCTTAGGCGAGAACGGTCTACAGAGTCTTAACAGAGTCAGTAACTTTGCAATTTTCGAGGCTTGCCTTCTTTCTGAGAGGCGTCGAGCGGGGCTTCGGCCGAAAGCGCGTCTTGACGGCGGCGCTTTCTTCCTTTTTGATGGCGTGCGTGGCTGGCTGGCTGGCTGGCGGGCGTAGAATTCTCGGCGTAGACGGGTATCCGGTATCGAGAACAATCTAACAAATTAGATAGTGTAACTGAATGCGTTTCTTTACTGAATAATTTTGATAATCTAGATCTTAAAAATTGTTTCAATTCAAAATTAAGATTTCTTTTTGATAACTATTATCTGTTCACCATTGTCACGAGTATTCTGGGTTATAATCTGGGTGATTTTCTCTCCATTCCTTTTGATAATCTGGATTATTTGCTCGATGTTGTTTATTCATTTCTTTAACACAAGTTCTACAATGACTTTGCTTACCATCTTTCTGAGTTTTATCATTATAATATTCCGATTATGATTATAATTATTATGATTATAATATTCAATTCACGTTATTATATTATTTCATTATAGTAAATATACTATTTGTAATATCAATAGTTTGTGATTGTTCCATTTATTATACATATTTTTTACTAAAATTGATTTACATGTATAGAACCCTGTTCATTATTTCATTTTCTTTATCCTCTTCCCTTTTGAACTTGAAGTATATATATTAGATCGAATTCCAATGAACTCTATCATTTCTTCACCACCTAATTCATCCTTTAACTTCCTAGGAACTTTTTTATTATCATTGTTAAACAATTCATGATTTTTAGGGTAATAACTAAAGTCGAAATGATGTTTTGATGTTTGTAAATCATCTGTTATATTATTAGTTTTTATCAATAATATGTAAGAATCTGTATCAAAATATAAGATTTCTATAATATGCTTTTCTCCAAAATGAGGTTGTAATACGTTATAGTAAAATTCATACATTAATAATTTTGATATTTCTCAAACTGAAGCACCAACATAAATTGGTTTATTAAATTTCATAGAAGTTCTCCTCATTTTAACTGCAGCTAAATTCTCATCAAATATTCTGTTACCAATAAATTTAGGATATGTTTGTAAATTCCTAATTCTTTTACCATTACTAACTCAATATCAATTCTATTTCTGATATTTTCTCTGTTTGGTGTTTATAATCTATATATTTTTCTAACCATTTAGATTGACTAAATGAAATACTTTTTTAGAATCATTCCTTAATTCACATAGAATTTTAAAATTCTATAATCTACTACATAACTATAATACCTTCCTGAGTTACCATTAACTTTTCTGTATGAATATGATTTTCAGGTTTAATTCTTTTTTGATAATTTGATAATCCTTTTTGTGTTACAGTTTTATGTTCGGGGCAGTAAGCTAGATTTCTAGATTTAAATTTTTTATGTTCAGGATATTCCAAGTCTACAACAAAACAGTAACCAGTAAGTGAATCATCTGCAATATCTAGAATTATTTTCTTCTAATCAAATTTATCAACATTTTCGTGCTGTAAAATTTCAGTTATTTGAAATACTCCAAAAGGCTGTGGTTCCATCATTGCCCAACCATATAGATTATTTGCATCTATATATAGAAACTTATATCCAGGATTATCATTTACATTGAAATATGTATCACCTAATACACCTGAAATACCTCCTCTTATACATTTTTCAAATAATGATAATTGATCTATATTTGTTAATAAATCCATTTTTATAACTGTAAATTTTAAACCACAATCCCAAGTTAAACATGGACTCGAATAAGAATGAAATGGATCAATATTGAAATATTTTAGATTTACATCTCTATACCTTTCAAATATATCAGTAAATGATAATACATCTGATTTTAAATATAAATCTACTAATTGTCCATGAGTTTTTATTTTGAAATGATTCCAAATATTCAATGTTCTATTATAAACTCCCTCTTTAACATATTCGGATCTTAATTCATCATAAAATTGTTCTTTTAATAATTCAGTTATGTTAAAATCATTATGCGATTTATAAAATGAATATGGAATCGCGCCTTTATATTTCATTAATTGAAAATCATCATTATTTGGATATTGTTGTTTTAATATTTTTAATTCATCACCAACTAATGATTTTGATAAATCATCTAATGAACTACTTAATAATGTATATGAATCTATAAATCTTAGACATCCAAATTGGAAAGATATTTAAATCTCAGATGTTTTAGCTAACATTTTAAATCTATAAGTTGGTATTTTAGCAACATCTTTTGATCTATTTGAATTTAATCTTTCTATTTCATTATTGATTTCTTCTATTTTATAACATAGTTGCTTGATGAATAAATGAGCATCATATCCTGATAAATTATGAAATATAACTAGAACAAAATTGATTTTCTTAGCTTGTAAATTACAATTCTCATGTGCTGCACCTCTAAATTTACCATTCAAATGATCAAGATCTCTTACTATTTTATCAGATGAATAGAATACTTGATTACAATAATTACATTTATCTGCAAAATCAAATTCTTCTTTATCTTGTTCTGTCATTATAATTTCTATATTAGTATCTAATAATTCATTGAATTTCATTTCATATTCAATTAATAAGTCACAAAACTGATTGATAACATTTTCATTTCTATAATCATAATATTCACTTCCCAGGCAGGGGCCGACATAGGGAGTGACCATGACCTTGTCTTAGCTTCAATGACTTTGAGGCTGAAGAATATACCGAACAGAAACAATGGCACGTACAAGTTCAACTTAGAGAGGCTACATACGCCTGAAGTAAAGGAAGCCTTCCAAATTGCTATTGGTGAAAGATTTGCCCCTTTGCTTGAACTAGAAGAGACTGCACAAGAACTCAGCGTGAAAGCAAGAACTGTTATACTAGAATCAGCAGAAGAGGTCATTGGTAGAAGGAAGAAGGTCAAACATCCTTGGATGACTCAACAACTACTTGCCAAGTGCGATACTCGCAGACTTCTCAAATCCAAGCGCTTCAATTCCCCTGAAGATGCAGAATCACATAGAAGCATCAACAAGGAGGTGAAGAAAGAAGTCAAGGACGCCAGTGGCTTGAGGGAAGATGTACCTCAAAGTCGCTGGCGGGAGTACTGATCTGATCTGTATAACTATCCGATAACAGCAGAAGCTGCAGTTATCGACGAACTCAAGAACCAGACAGCTGAGGAAAATGGAGATTCAGAACCAGTGATCTTGGAGGCTGAAGTCGAGGCAGCAGTCAAAAGCCTAAAAGCAGAAAAATCCCCTGGTGTCGACAGCATCCCAGCTGAATTACTGAGAAATGGTGGTCCCACTCTGATCAAGTTGTACACAACCATTTGCAACCAAGTTATGGCAACAGGTGAATGACCAGAGGACTGGTGTAAGTCACTAGTGGTCCCCTCCAGAAGAAAGGAAGTGCCAGGAGATGCGAGAATTATAGAACTATAATAAGCCTGATAATCCACCCGAGCAAGATCCTTCTTAAGGTGCTCCTCAATCGCCTTCAACCGCAGGCTGAAGCCATTCTGGCTGAAGAACAAGCTGTCTTTAGAAGAGGCAGGTCGACCACGGAGCAGATATTATTTAACCTGAGAATTATATGCGAGAAGTATAGAGAGCTAGGAAAGCTAGTGTTCCACAGTTTTGTCGACTACAAAAAATGCTTTGATCGTGTGTGGCATGACGGACTGTGGGCAGTAATGAGGAAGTTCAACATCAGCAGAGGCATTGTCAATGCAATAGAATCTCTATACAAGGTCTCCAGGAGCATGGTCCAACTTGGAAGCGAACTGAGTGACTGTTTTCCAACATCCGTCGGTGTACGACAAGGTTGCTTACTGTCACCAACCGTCTGCAACATCTTTCTTGAGAACATCATGCAAGAGGCCCTCACCGAGCACAGTTCACCAATATCTGTTGGAGGCTGAGTCGTCGACAACCTACGCTTTGCTGATAGTCCGAAGCACAATTCGGTCCGAAAACGTCGTTCAGCGCGAGAAAAGACGTTTTCTCATCAACATCTCCCCGTATCGGACAAATGAAAATGACGATCCGAAAACGCACTCAAATCGACGGGAAAAGCACATTTCGGTCCGAAAACGTCGTTCAGCGCGAGAAAAGACGTTTTCTCATCAACTTCTCCCAGTATCGGAAAAATGAAAATGACGATCCGAAAACGCGCTCGAATCGACGGGAAAAGCACATTTCGGTCAGAAAACGTCGTTCAGCGCGAGAAAAGACGTTTTCTCATCAACTTCTCCCCGTATCGGAAAAATGAAAATGTCGACGCCCAAACGCTCTGAAATCGACGGGAAAAGCACATATCGGTCCGAAAACGTCGTACAGCGCGAGAAAAGACGTTTTCGTATCGAATATTCCCCCTATCGGAAAAACGACAATGCCGATGCGTAAAAGCGCTCAAATCGTCAGGAAAAGCACTTTTCGACGCGAAAAGGTCGTTCAGCGCGAGAAAAGACGTTTTCGTATCGAATATTCCCCCTATAGGAAAAACGACAATGCCGATGCGTAAAAGCGCTCAAATCGTCAGGAAAAGCGCTTTTCTACCCGAAAACGTCGTTCAGCGCGAGAAAAGACGTTTTCGTATCGAATATTCCCCCTATCGAAAAAACGACAATGCCGATGCGTAAAAGCGCTCAAATCGTCAGGAAAAGCACTTTTCGACGCGAAAACGTCGTTCAGCGCGAGAAAAGACGTTTTCTCATCAACTTCTCCCCGTATCGGAAAAATGAAAATCTCGACGCCCAAACGCTCTGAAATCGACGGGAAAAGCAAATTTCGGTCCGAAAACGTCGTTCAGCGCGAGAAAAGACGTTTTCTCATCAACTTTTCCCCGTATCGGAAAAATGAAAATCTCGACGCCCAAACGCTCTGAAATCGACGGGAAAAGCACATTTCGGTCGGAAAACGTCGTTCAGCGCGAGAAAAGATGTTTTCTCATCAACTTCTCTCCGTATCGGAAAAACGACAATGCCGATGCGTAAAAGCGCTCAAATCGTCAGGAAAAGCACTTTTCGACGCGAAAACGTCGTTCAGCGCGAGAAAAGACGTTTTCTCATCAACTTCTCCCCGTATCGGAAAAATGAAAATGACAATCCGAAAACGCGCTCAATTCGACGGGAAAAGCACATTTCGGTCCGAAAACGTCGTTCAGCGCGAGAAAAGACGTTTTCTCATCAACTTCTCCCCGTATCGGAAAAATGAAAATGTCGACGCCCAAACGCTCTGAAATCGACGGGAAAAGCACATTTCGGTCCGAAAACGTCGTTCAGCGCGAGAAAAGATGTTTTCTCATCTACTTCTCTCCGTATCGGAAAAACTACAATGCCGATGCGTAAAAGCGCTCAAATCGTCAGGAAAAGCTCTTTTCGACGCGAAAACGTCGTTCAGCGCGAGAAAAGACGTTTTCTCATCAACTTCTCCCCGTATCGGAAAAACGACAATGCCGATGCGTAAAAGCGCTCAAATCGTCAGGAAAAGCACTTTTCGACGCGAAAACGTCGTTCAGCGCGAGAAAAGACGTTTTCTCATCAACTTCTCCCCGTATCGGAAAATCGACAATGCCGATATGTAAAAGCGCTCAAATCGTCAGAAAAAGCACTTTTCGACCCGAAAACGTCGTTCAGCGCGAGAAAAGACGTTTTCGTATCGAATATTCCCCCTATCGGAAAAACGACAATGCCGATGCGTAAAAGCGCTCAAATCGTCAGGAAAAGCACTTTTCCACCCAAAAACGTCGTTCAGTGCGAGAAAAGACGTTTTCGTATCGAATATTCCCCCTATCGGAAAAACGACGATGCCGATGCGTAAAAGCGCTCAATTCGTCAGTAAAAGCACTTTTCGACCCGAAAACGTCGTTCAGCCCGAGAAAAGACGTTTTCGTATCGAATATTCCCCCTATCGGAAAAACGACAATGCCGATGCGTAAAAGCGCTCAAATCGTCAGGAAAAGCACTTTTCGACGCTAAAACGTCGTTCAGCGCGAGAAAAGACGTTTTCTCATCAACTTCTCCCCGTATCGGAAAATCGACGATGCCGATGCGTAAAAGCGCTCAAATCGTCAGAAAAAGCACTTTTCGACCCGAAAACGTCGTTCAGCGCGAGAAAAGACGTTTTCGTATCGAATATTCCCCCTATCGGAAAAACGACAATGCCGATGCGTAAAAGCGCTCAATTCGTCAGTAAAAGCACTTTTCGACCCGAAAACGTCGTTCAGCCCGAGAAAAGACGTTTTCGTATCGAATATTCGCCCTATCGGAAAAACGACAATGCCGATGCGTAAAAGCGCTCAAATCGTCAGGAAAAGCACTTTTCGACGCTAAAACGTCGTTCAGCGCGAGAAAAGACGTTTTCTCATCAACTTCTCCCCGTATCGGAAAATCGACAATGCCGATGCGTAAAAGCGCTCAAATCGACGGGAAAAGCACATTTCGGTCCGAAAACGTCGTTCAGCGCGAGAAAAGACGTTTTCTCATCAACTTCTCCCCGTATCGGAAAAATGAAAATGTCGACGCCCAAACGCTCTGAAATCGACGGGAAAAGCACATTTCGGTCCGAAAACGTCGTTCAGCGCGAGAAAAGATGTTTTCTCATCAACTTCTCTCCGTATCGGAAAAACGACAATGCCGATGCGTAAAAGCGCTCAAATCGTCAGGAAAAGCACTTTTCGACGCTAAAACGTCGTTCAGCGCGAGAAAAGACGTTTTCGTATCGAATATTCCCCGAATCGGAAAAACGACAATGCCGATGCGTAAAAGCGCTCAATTCGTCAGTAAAAGCACTTTTTGACCCGAAAACGTCGTTCAGCCCGAGAAAAGACGTTTTCGTATCGAATATTCCCCCTATCGGAAAAACGACAATGCCGATGCGTAAAAGCGCTCAAATCGTCAGGAAAAGCACTTTTCGACGCGAAAACGTCGTTCAGCGCGAGAAAAGACGTTTTCTCATCAACTTCTCCTCGTATCGGAAAAATGAAAATGACGATCCGAAAACGCGCTCAAATCGACGGGAAAAGCACATTTCGGTCCGAAAACGTCGTTCAGCGCGAGAAAAGACGTTTTCTCATCAACTTTTCCCCGTATCGGAAAAATGAAAATCTCGACGCCCAAACGCTCTGAAATCGACGGGAAAGCACATTTCGGTCCGAAAACGTCGTTCAGCGCGAGAAAAGACGTTTTCGTATCGAATATTCCCCCTATCGGAAAAACGACAATGCCGAAGCGTCAAAGCGCTCAAATCGTCAGGAAAAGCTCTTTTCGACGCGAAAACGTCGTTCAGCGCGAGAAAAGACGTTTTCTCATCAACTTCTCCCCGTATCGGAAAAACGACAATGCCGATGCGTAAAAGCGCTCAAATCGACGGGAAAAGCACATTTCGGTCCGAAAACGTCGTTCAGCGCGAGAAAAGACGTTTTCTCATCAACTTCTCCCCGTATCGGAAAAATGAAAATGTCGACGCCCAAACGCTCTGAAATCGACGGGAAAAGCACATTTCGGTCCGAAAACGTCGTTCAGCGCGAGAAAAGATGTTTCCTCATCAACTTCTCACCGTATCGGAAAAACGACAATGCCGATGCGTAAAAGCGCTCAAATCGTCAGGAAAAGCTCTTTTCGACGCGAAAACGTCGTTCAGCGCGAGAAAAGACGTTTTCTCATCAACTTCTCTCCGTATCGGAAAAACGACAATGCCGATGCGTAAAAGCGCTCAAATCGTCAGGAAAAGCACTTTTCGACGCTAAAACGTCGTTCCGCGCGAGAAAAGACGTTTTCTCATCAACTTCTCCCCGTATCGGAAAATCGACAATGTCGATGCGTAAAAGCGCTCAAATCGTCAGGAAAAGCACTTTTCGACGCGAAAACGTCGTTCAGCGCGAGAAAAGACGTTTTCTCATCAACTTCGCCCCGTATCGGAAAATCGACAATGTCGATGCGTAAAAGCGCTCAAATCGTCAGGAAAAGCACTTTTCGACGCTAAAACGTCGTTCAGCGCGAGAAAAGACGTTTTCTCATCAACTTCTCTCCGTATCGGATAAACGACAATGCCGATGCGTAAAAGCGCTCAAATCGTCAGGAAAAGCACTTTTCGACGCGAAAACGTCGTTCAGCGCGAGAAAAGACGTTTTCTCATCAACTTCTCCCCGTATCGGAAAAATGAAAATGTCGACGCCCAAACGCTCTGAAATCGACGGGAAAAGCACATTTCGGTCCGAAAACGTCGTTCAGCGCGAGAAAAGATGTTTTCTCATCAACTTCTCCCCGTATCGGAAAAAACGACAATGCCGATGCGTAAAAGCGCTCAAATCGTCAGGAAAAGCACTTTTCGACGCGAAAACGTCGTTCAGCGCGAGAAAAGACGTTTTCTCATCAACTTCTCCCCGTATCGGAAAATCGACAATGCCGATATGTAAAAGCGCTCAAATCGTCAGAAAAAGCACTTTTCGACCCGAAAACGTCGTTCAGCGCGAGAAAAGACGTTTTCGTATCGAATATTCCCCCTATCGGAAAAACGACAATGCCGATGCGTAAAAGCGCTCAAATCGTCAGGAAAAGCACTTTTCCACCCAAAAACGTCGTTCAGTGCGAGAAAAGACGTTTTCGTATCGAATATTCCCCCTATCGGAAAAACGACGATGCCGATGCGTAAAAGCGCTCAATTCGTCAGTAAAAGCACTTTTCGACCCGAAAACGTCGTTCAGCCCGAGAAAAGACGTTTTCGTATCGAATATTCCCCCTATCGGAAAAACGACAATGCCGATGCGTAAAAGCGCTCAAATCGTCAGGAAAAGCACTTTTCGACGCTAAAACGTCGTTCAGCGCGAGAAAAGACGTTTTCTCATCAACTTCTCCCCGTATCGGAAAATCGACAATGCCGATGCGTAAAAGCGCTCAAATCGTCAGAAAAAGCACTTTTCGACCCGAAAACGTCGTTCACCGCGAGAAAAGACGTTTTCGTATCGAATATTCCCCGAATCGGAAAAACGACAATGCCGATGCGTAAAAGCGCTCAATTCGTCAGGAAAAGCACTTTTCGACGCGAAAACGTCGTTCAGCGCGAGAAAAGACGTTTTCTCATCAACTTCTCCTCGTATCGGAAAAAATGAAAATGACGATCCGAAAACGCGCTCAAATCGACGGGAAAAGCACATTTCGGTTCGAAAACGTCGTTCAGCGCGAGAAAAGACGTTTTCTCATCAACTTTTCCCCGTATCGGAAAAATGAAAATCTCGACGCCCAAACGCTCTGAAATCGACGGGAAAAGCACATTTCGGTCCGAAAACGTCGTTCAGCGCGAGAAAAGACGTTTTCTCATCAACTTCTCCCCGTATCGGAAAAATGAAAATGTCGACGCCCAAACGCTCTGAAATCGACGGGAAAAGCACATTTCGGTCCGAAACGTCGTTCAGCGCGAGAAAAGATGTTCCTCATCAACTTCTCACCGTATCGGAAAAACGACAATGCCGATGCGTAAAAGCGCTCAAATCGTCAGGAAAAGCTCTTTTCGACGCGAAAACGTCGTTCAGCGCGAGAAAAGACGTTTTCTCATCAACTTCTCTCCGTATCGGAAAAACGACAATGCCGATGCGTAAAAGCGCTCAAATCGTCAGGAAAAGCACTTTTCGACCCGAAAACGTCATTCAGCCCGAGAAAAGACGTTTTCTCATCAACTTCTCCCCGTATCGGAAAAATGAAATTGACGATCCGAAACGCGCTCAAATCGACGGGAAAAAGCACATTTCGGGCCTTGATCAGCGTTACGACCCGGCGCAGTGAGGGAGGGAGGGAGGCAGTAGGTCGGTCGTCCGTCCGTTCGTCAGTGTGCCGGCGGTGGTTGTTCGAAAAACGACTAAGTGCTGACCGGGCCTTGATCAGCGTTACGACCCGGTGCAGTTAGGGAGGGAGGGAGGGAGGCAGTAGGTCCGTCGTCCGCCCGTTAGTCAGTGTCGGCGGTTGTTGTTCGAAAAACGACTAAGTGCTGACCGGGCCATGAACAGCGTTACGACCCGGCACCGGTCAGGAAGGGAGGGAGGGTGGCAGTAGGTCGGTCGTCCGTTCGTTCGTCAGTGTGCCGGCGGTGGTAGTTCGAAAAACGACTAAGTGCTGACCGGGCCTTGATCAGCGTTACGACCCGGTGCAGTGAGGGAGGGAGGGAGGGAGGGAGGGAGGGAGGGAGGGAGGGAGGGAGGGAGGGAGGGAGGGAGGGAGGAGGGAGGGAGGGAGGGAGGGAGGGAGGGAGGGAGGGAGGGAGGGAGGGAGGGAGGAGGGAGGGAGGGAGGGAGGGAGGGAGGGAGGGAGGGAGGGAGGGAGGGAGGGAGGGAGGGAGGGGAGGGAGGGAGGGAGGGAGGGAGGGAGGGAGGGAGGGAGGGAGGGAGGGAGGGAGGGAGGGAGGGAGGGAGGGAGGGAGGGAGGCAGTAGGTCGGTCGTCCGTCCGTTTCGTCAGTGTGCCGGCGGTGGTTGTTCGAAAAACGACTGAGTGCTGACCGGGCCATGATCAGCGTTACGACCCGGTGCAGTGAGGGAGGGAGGGAGGCACTAGGACAGTCGTCCGCCCGTTAGTCAGTGTGTCGGCGGTTGTTGTTCGAAAAACGACTAAGTGCTGACCGGGCCATGAACAGCGTTACGACCCGGCACCGGTCAGGAAGGGAGGAGGGTGGCAGTAGGTCGGTCGTCCGTTCGTTCGTCAGTGTGCCGGCGGTGGTTGTTCGAAAAACGACTAAGTGCTGACCGGGCCTTGATCAGCGTTACGACCCGGCACCGGTCAGGGAGGGAGGGAGGGAGGCAGTAGGTCGGTCGTCCGTCCGTTCGTCAGTGTGCCGGCGGTGGTTGTTCGAAAAACGACTAAGTGCTGACCGGGCCTTGATCAGCGTTACGACCCGGTGCAGTTAGGGAGGGAGGGAGGGAGGCAGTAGGTCCGTCGTCCGCCCGTTAGTCAGTGTGTCGGCGGTTGTTGTTCGAAAAACGACTAAGTGCTGACCGGGCCATGAACAGCGTTACGACCCGGCACCGGTCAGGAAGGGAGGGAGGGTGGCAGTAGGTCGGTCGTCCGTTCGTTGGTCAGTGTGCCGGCGGTGGTAGTTCGAAAAACGACTAAGTGCTGACCGGGCCTTGATCAGCGTTACGACCCGGAGCAGTGTGGGAGGGAGGGGGACAGTAGGTCGGTCGTCCGTCCGTTCGTCAGTGTGCCGGCAGAGTTGGTTGTTCGAAAAACGACTAAGTGCTGACCGGGCCTTGATCAGCGTTACGACCCGGTGCTGTGAGGGAGGGAGGGAGGGAGGCAGTAGGTCGGTCGTCCATCCGTTCGTCAGTGTGCCGGCGGTGGTTGTTCGAAAAACGACTAAGTGCTGACCGGGCCTTGATCAGCGTTACGACCCGGTGCAGTGAGGGAGGGAGGGAGGCAGTAGGTCGGTTCGTCCGTCCGGTCGTCAGTGTGCCGGCGGTGGTTGTTCGAAAAACGACTAAGTGCTGACCGGGCCTTGATCAGCGTTACGACCCGGCGCAGTGAGGGAGGGAGGGAGGGAGGGAGGCAGTAGGTCGGTCGTCCATCCGTTCGTCAGTGTGCCGGCGGTGGTTGTTCGAAAAACGACTAAGTGCTGACCGGGCCATGAACAGCGTTACGACCCGGCACCGGTCAGGGCGGGAGGGAGGGTGGCAGTAGGTCGGTCGTCCGTTCGTTCGTCAGTGTGCCGGCGGTGGTAGTTCGAAAAACGACTAAGTGCTGACCGGGCCTTGATCAGCGTTACGACCCGGCACCGGTCAGGAAGGGAGGGAGGGTGGCAGTAATTCGGTCGTCCGTTCGTTCGTCAGTGTGCCGGCGGTGGTAGTTCGAAAAACGACTAAGTGCTGACCGGGCCTTGATCAGCGTTACGACCCGGAGCAGTGTGGGAGGGAGGGGACAGTAGGTCGGTCGTCCGTCCGTTCGTCAGTGTGCCGGCAGAGTTGGTTGTTCGAAAAAACGACTAAGTGCTGACCGGGCCTTGATCAGCGTTACGACCCGGTGCTGTGAGGGAGGGAGGGAGGGAGGCAGTAGGTCGGTCGTCCATCCGTTCGTCAGTGTGCCGGCGGTGGTTGTTCGAAAAACGACTAAGTGCTGACCGGGCCTTGATCAGCGTTACGACCCGGTGCAGTGAGGGAGGGAGGGAGGCAGTAGGTCGGTCGTCCGTCCGGTCGTCAGTGTGCCGGCGGTGGTTGTTCGAAAAACGACTAAGTGCTGACCGGGGCCATGATCAGCGTTACGACCCGGTGCAGTGAGGGAGGGAGGGAGGCACTAGGACAGTCGTCCGCCCGTTAGTCAGGTGTGTCGGCGGTTGTTGTTCGAAAAACGACTAAGTGCTGACCGGGCCATGAACAGCGTTACGACCCGGCACCGGTCAGGGAGGGAGGGAGGGAGGCAGTAGGTCGGTCGTCCGTCCGTTCGTCATTGTGCCGGCGGTGGTTGTTCGAAAAACGACTAAGTGCTGAGCGGGCCTTGATCAGCGTTACGACCCGGTGCAGTGAGGGAGGGAGGGAGGCACTAGGACAGTCGTCCGCCCGTTAGTCAGTGTGTCGGCGGTTGTTGTTCGAAAAACGACTAAGTGCTGACCGGGCCTTGATCAGCGTTACGACCCGGCACCGGTCAGGGAGGGAGGGAGGGAGGCAGTAGGTCGGTAGTCCGTCCGTTCGTCAGTGTGCCGGCGGTGGTTGTTCGAAATACGACTAAGTGCTGACCGGGACTTGATCAGCGTTACGACCCGGAGCAGTGAGGGAGGGAGGGAGGCAGTAGGTCGGTCGTCCGTCCGTTCGCCAGTGTGCCGCTGGTGGTTGTTCGAAAAACAACTAAGTGCTGACCGGGCCTTGATCAGCGTTACGACCCGGAGCATTGAGGGAGGGGAGGAGGCAGTAGGTCGGTCGTCCGTCCGTTTGTCAGTGTGCCGGCAGTGATGTTGTTCGAAAAACGACTAAGGCTGTCCGGGCCTTAATCAGCGTTACGACCCGGCGCTGGTCAGGGAGGGAGGGAGGGAGGCAGTAGGTCGGTCGTCCATCCGTTCGTCAGTGTGCCGGCGGTGGTTGTTCGAAAAACGACTAAGTGCTGACCGGGCCTTGATCAGCGTTACGACCCGGTGCAGTGAGGGAGGGAGGGAGGCAGTAGGTCGGTCGTCCGTCCGGTCGTCAGTGTGCCGGCGGTGGTTGTTCGAAAAACGACTAAGGGCTGACCGGGCCTTAATCAGCGTTACGACCCGGCGCAGTGAGGGAGGGAGGGAGGGAGGCAGTAGGTCGGTCGTCCATCCGTTCGTCAGTGTGCCGGCGGTGGTTGTTCGAAAAACGACTAAGTGCTGACCGGGCCATGAACAGCGTTACGACCCGGCACCGGTCAGGGCGGGAGGGAGGGTGGCAGTAGGTCGGTCGTCCGTCCGTTCGTCAGTGTGCCGGCGGTGGTTGTTCGAAAAACGACTAAGTGCTGACCGGGCCATGATCAGCGTCACGACCCGGTGCAGTGAGGGAGGGAGGGAGGGAGGCAGTAGGTCCGTCGTCCGCCCGTTAGTCAGTGTGTCGGCGGTTGCTGTTCGAAAAACGACTAAGTGCTGACCGGGCCATGAACAGCGTTACGACCCGGCACCGGTCAGGAAGGGAGGGAGGGTGGCAGTAGGTCGGTCGTCCGTTCCTTCGTCAGTGTGCCGGCGGTGGTAGTTCGAAAAACGACTAAGTGCTGACCGGGCCTTGATCAGCGTTACGACCCGGTGCAGTGAGGGAGGGAGGGAGGCACTAGGACAGTCGTCCGCCCGTTAGTCAGTGTGTCGGCGGTTGTTGTTCGAAAAACGACTAAGT
This sequence comes from Tubulanus polymorphus, assembly GCF_964204645.1. Taxonomy (NCBI): domain Eukaryota; kingdom Metazoa; phylum Nemertea; class Palaeonemertea; order Tubulaniformes; family Tubulanidae; genus Tubulanus; species Tubulanus polymorphus. The sequence continues at coordinate 7,417,390 of NC_134036.1, forward strand.
GCTGACCGGGCCATGAACAGCGTTACGACCCGGCACCGGTCAGGAAGGGAGGGAGGGTGGCAGTAGGTCGGTCGTCCGTTCGTTCGTCAGTGTGCCGGCGGTGGTAGTTCGAAAAAACGACTAAGTGCTGACCGGGCCTTGATCAGCGTTACGACCCGGTGCAGTGAGGGAGGGAGGGAGGAGGCAGTAGGTCGGTCGTCCGTCCGTTCGTCAGTGTGCCGGTGGTTGTTGTTCGAAAAACGACTAAGTGCTGACCGGGCCTTGATCAGCGTTACGACCCGGTGCAGTGAGGGAGGGAGGGAGGGAGCCAGTAGGTCGGTCGTCCGTCCGTTCGCCAGTGTGCCGCTGGTGGTTGTTCGAAAAACGACTAAGTGCTGAGCGGGCCTTGATCAGCGTTACGACCCGGTGCAGTGAGGGAGGGAGGGAGGGAGGCAGTAGGTCGGTCGTCCATCCGTTCGTCAGTGTGCCGGCGGTGGTAGTTCGAAAAACGACTAAGTGCTGACCGGGCCTTGATCAGCGTTACGACCCGGTGCAGTGAGGGAGGGAGGGAGGCTGTAGGTCGGTCGTCCGTCCGTTCGCCAGTGTGCCGCTGGTGGTTGTTCGAAAAACGACTAAGTGCTGACCGGGCCTTGATCAGCGTTACGACCCGGAGCAGTGAGGGAGGGAGGGAGGCAGTAGGTCGGTCGTCCGTCCGTTCGCCAGTGTGCCGCTGGTGGTTGTTCGAAAACGACTAAGTGCTGACCGGGCCTTGATCAGCGTTACGACCCGGTGCAGTGAGGGAGGGAGGCAGTAGGTCGGTCATCCGTCCGTTCGTCAGTGTGCCGGCAGTGCTGGTTGTTTCGAAAAACGACTAAGTGCTGACCGGGCCTTGATAAGCGTTACGGACCCGGAGCAGTGAGGGAGGGGAGGGAGGGAAGCAGTAGGTCGGTCGTCCATCCGTTCGTCAGTGTGCCGGCAGTGCTGGTTGTTCGAAAAAACGACTAAGTGCTGACCGGGCCTTGATAAGCGTTACGACCCGGAGCAGTGAGGGAGGGAGGGAGGGAAGCAGTAGGTCGGTCGTCCATCCGTTCGTCAGTGTGCCGGCGGTGGTTGTTCGAAAAAACGACTAAGTGCTGACCGGGCCTTGATCAGCGTTACGACCCGGTGCAGTGAGGGAGGGAGGGAGGAGGCAGTAGGTCCGTCGTCCGCCCGTTAGTCAGTGTGTCGGCGGTTGCTGTTCGAAAAACGACTAAGTGCTGACCGGGCCATGAACAGCGTTACGACCCGGCACCGGTCAAGAAGGGAGGGAGGGTGGCAGTAGGTCGGTCGTCCGTTCGTTCGTCAGTGTGCCGGCGGTGGTAGTTCGAAAAAACGACTAAGTGCTGACCGGGCCTTGATCAGCGTTACGACCCGATGCAGTGAGGGAGGGAGGGAGGGAGGCAGTAGGTCCGTCGTCCGCCCGTTAGTCAGTGTGTCGGCGGTTGCTGTTCGAAAAACGACTAAGTGCTGACCGGGCCATGAACAGCGTTTACGACCCGGTGCAGTGAGGGAGGGAGGGAGGCACTAGGACAGTCGTCCGCCCGTTAGTCAGTGTGTCGGCGGTTGTTGTTCGAAAAAACGACTAAGTGCTGACCGGGCCATGAACAGCGTTACGACCCGGCACCGGTCAGGAAGGGAGGGAGGGTGGCAGTAATCGGTCGTCCGTTCGTTCGTCAGTGTGCCGGCGGTGGTAGTTCGAAAAACGACTAAGTGCTGACCGGGCCTTGATCAGCGTTACGACCCGGTGCAGTGAGGGAGGGAGGGAGGCACTAGGACAGTCGTCCGCCCGTTAGTCAGTGTGTCGGCGGTTGTTGTTCGAAAAACGACTAAGTGCTGACCGGCCTTGATCAGCGTTACGACCCGGTGCAGTGAGGGAGGGAGGGAGGCAGTAGGTCGGTCGTCCGTCCGTTCGTCAGTGTGCCGGCGGTGGTTGTTCGAAAAACGACTAAGTGCTGACCGGGCCTTGATCAGCGTTACGACCCGGTGCAGTGAGGGAGGGAGGGAGGGAGGCAGTAGGTCGGTCGTCCGTTCGTTCGTCAGTGTGCCGGCGGTTGTTGTTCGAAAAACGACTAAGTGCTGACCGGGCCTTGATCAGCGTTACGACCCGGTGCAGTGAGGGAGGGAGGGAGGGAGGCAGTAGGTCGGTCGTCCATCCGTTCGTCAGTGTGCCGGCGGTGGTTGTTCGAAAAAACGACTAAGTGCTGACCGGGCCATGATCAGCGTTACGACCCGGTGCAGTGAGGGAGGGAGGGAGGCACTAGGACAGTCGTCCGCCCGTTAGTCAGTGTGTCGGCGGTTGTTGTTCGAAAAACGACTAAGTGCTGACCGGGCCATGAACAGCGTTACGACCCGGCACCGGTCAGGGAGGATGGGAGGGAGGCAGTAGGTCGGTCGTCCGTCCGTTCGTCATTGTGCCGGCGGTGGTTGTTCGAAAAACGACTAAGTGCTGAGCGGGCCTTGATCAGCGTTACGACCCGGTGCAGTGAGGGAGGGAGGGAGGCACTAGGACAGTCGTCCGCCCGTTAGTCAGTGTGTCGGCGGTTGTTTTTCGAAAAAACGACTAAGTGCTGACCGGGCCTTGATCAGCGTTACGACCCGGCACCGGTCAGGGAGGGAGGGAGGGAGGCAGTAGGTCGGTCGTCCGTCCGTTCGTCAGTGTGCCGCTGGTGGTTGTTCGAAAAAACGACTAAGTTCTGACCGGGCCTTGATCAGCGTTACGACCCGGAGCATTGAGGGAGGGAGGGAGGCAGTAGGTCGGTCGTCCGTCCGTTTGTCAGTGTGCCGGCAGTGATGGTTGTTCGAAAAAATGACTAAGGGCTGACCGGGCCTTGATCAGCGTTACGACCCGGCGCTGGTCAGGGCGGGAGGGAGGGAGGCAGTAGGTCGGTCGTCCATCCGTTCGTCAGTGTGCCGGCGGTGGTAGTTCGAAAAACGACTAAGTACTGACCGGGCCTAGATCAGCGTTACGACCCGGTGCAGTGAGGGAGGGAGGGAGGCAGTAGGTCGGTCGTCCGTCCGGTCGTCAGTGTGCCGGCGGTGGTTGTTCGAAAACGACTAAGTGCTGACCGGGCCATGATCAGCGTTACGAACCCGGTGCAGTGAGGGAGGGAGGGAGGAACTAGGACAGTCGTCCGCCCGTTAGTCAGTGTGTCGGCGGTTGTTGTTCGAAAAACGACTAAGTGCTGACCGGGCCTTGATCAGCGTTACGACCCGGCGCAGTGAGGGAGGGAGGAGGGAGGCAGTAGGTCGGTCGTCCATCCGTTCGTCAGTGTGCCGGCGGTGGTTGTTCGAAAAACGACTAAGTGCTGACCGGGCCTTGATCAGCGTTACGACCCGGTGCAGTGAGGGAGGGAGGGAGGCAGTAGGTCGGTCGTCCATCCGTTCGTCAGTGTGCCGGCGGTGGTAGTTCGAAAAACGACTAAGTGCTGACCGGGCCTTGATCAGCGTTACGACCCGGTGCAGTGAGGGAGGGAGGGAGGGAGGCAGTAGGTCGGTCGTCCATCCGTTCGTCAGTGTGCCGGCGGTGGTTGTTCGAAAAACGACTAAGTGCTGACCGGGCCATGATCAGCGTTACGACCCGGTGCAGTGAGGGAGGGAGGGAGGCACTAGGACAGTCGTCCGCCCGTTAGTCAGTGTGTCGGCGGTTGTTGTTCGAAAAACGACTAAGTGCTGACCGGGCCATGAACAGCGTTACGACCCGGCACCGGTCAGGGAGGGAGGCAGTAGGTCGGTCGTCCGTCCGTTCGTCATTGTGCCGGCGGTGGTAGTTCGAAAAACGACTAAGTGCTGACCGGGCCTTGATCAGCGTTACGGCCCGGAGCATTGAGGGAGGGAGGGAGGCAGTAGGTCGGTCGTCCGTCCGTTTCTCAGTGTGCCGGCAGCGATGGTTGTTCGAAAAATGACTAAGGGCTGACCGGGCCTTGATCAGCGTTACGACCCGGAGCATTGAGGGAGGGAGGGAGGCAGTAGGTCGGTCGTCCATCCGTTCGTCAGTGTGCCGGCGGTGGTAGTTCGAAAAACGACTAAGTGCTGACCGGGCCTAGATCAGCGTTACGACCCGGTGCAGTGAGGGAGGGAGGGAGGCAGTAGGTCGGTCGTCCGTCCGGTCGTCAGTGTGCCGGCGGTGGTTGTTCGAAAAACGACTAAGTGCTGACCGGGCCATGAACAGCGTTACGACCCGGCACCTGTCAGGAAGGGAGGGAGGGTGGCAGTAGGTCGGTCGTCCGTCCGTTCGTCAGTGTGCCGGCGGTGGTTGTTCGAAAAACGACTTAGTGCTGACCGGGCCTTGATCAGCGTTACGACCCGGAGCAGTGAGGGAGGGAGGGAGGCAGTAGGTCGGTCGTCCGTCCGTTCGCCAGTGAGCCGGCGGTGGTTGTTCGAAAAACGACTAAGTGCTGACTGGGCCTTGATCAGCGTTACGACCCGGAGCATTGAGGGAGGGAGGGAGGCAGTAGGTCGGTCGTCCGTCCGTTTGTCAGTGTGCCGGCAGTGATGGTTGTTCGAAAAAACGACTAAGGGCTGACCGGGCCATGAACAGCGTTTCGACCCGGCACCGGTCAGGAAGGGAGGGAGGGTGGCAGTAGGTCGGTCGTCCGTCCGTTCGTCAGTGTGCCGGCGGTGGTTGTTCGAAAAACGACTAAGTGCTGACCGGGCCTTGATCAGCGTTACGACCCGGTGCAGTGAGGGAGGGAGGGAGGCAGTAGGTCGGTCGTCCGTCCGTTCGTCAGTGTGCCGGCGGTGGTTGTTCGAAAAACGCCTAAGTGCTGACCGGATCTTGATCAGCGTTACGACCCGGTGCAGTGAGGGAGGGAGGGAGGGAGGCAGTAGGTCGGTCGTCCATCCGTTCGTCAGTGTGCCGGCGGTGGTTGTTCGAAAAACGACTAAGTGCTGACCGGGCCTTGAATCAGCGTTACGACCCGGTGCAGTGAGGGAGGGAGGGAGGGAGGCAGTAGGTCGGTCGTCCATCCGTTCGTCAGTGTGCCGGCGGTGGTAGTTCGAAAAACGACTAAGTGCTGACCGGGCCTTGATCAGCGTTACGACCCGGTGCAGTGAGTGAGGGAGGGAGGCAGTAGGTCGGTCGTCCATCCGTTCGTCAGTGTGCCGGCGGGGGTAGTTCGAAAAACGACTAAGTGCTGACCGGGCCTTGATCAGCGTTACGACCCGGTGCAGTGAGGGAGGGAGGGAGGCAGTAGGTCGGTCGTCCGTCCGTCGTCAGTGTGCCGGCGGTGGTTGTTCGAAAAACGACTATGTGCTGACCGGGCCTTGATCAGCGTTACGACCCGGTGCAGTTAGGGAGGGAGGGAGGGAGGCAGTAGGTCCGTCGTCCGCCCGTTAGTCAGTGTGTCGGCGGTTGTTGTTCGAAAAACGACTAAGTGCTGACCGGGCATGAACAGCGTTACGACCCGGCACCGGTCAGGAAGGGAGGGAGGGTGGCAGTAGGACGGTCGTCCGTTCGTTCGTCAGTGTGCCGGCGGTGGTAGTTCGAAAACGACAAAGTGCTGACCGGGCCTTGATCAGCGTTACGACCCGGTGCAGTGAGGGAGGGAGGGAGGGAGCAGTAGGTCGGTCGTCCATCCGTTCGTCAGTGTGCCGGCGGTGGTAGTTCGAAAAACGACTAAGTGCTGACCGGGCCTTGATCAGCGTTACGACCCGGTGCAGTGAGGGAGGGAGGGAGGCAGTAGGTCGGTCGTCCGTCCGTTCGTCAGTGTGCCGGCGGTGGTTGTTCGAAAAACGACTATGTGCTGACCGGGCCTTGATCAGCGTTACGACCCGGTGCAGTTAGGGAGGGAGGGAGGGAGGAACTAGGACAGTCGTCCGCCCGTTAGTCAGTGTGTCGGCGGTTGTTGTTCGAAAAACGACTAAGTGCTGACCGGGCCATGAACAGCGTTACGACCCGGCACCGGTCAGGAAGGGAGGGAGGGTGGCAGTAGGTCGGTCGTCCGTTGTTGGTCAGTGTGCCGGCGGTGGTAGTTCGAAAAACGACTAAGTGCTGACCGGGCCTTGATCAGCGTTTACGACCCGGTGCAGTGAGGCAGGGTGGGAGGCAGTAGGTCGGTCGTCCGTCCGTTCGTCAGTGTGCCGGCGGTGGTAGTTCGAAAAACGACTAAGTGCTGACCGGGCCATGAACAGCGTTACGACCCGGCACCGGTCAGGAAGGGAGGGAGGGTGGCAGTAGGTCGGTCGTCCATCCGTTCGTCAGTGTGCCGGCGGTGGTAGTTCGAAAAACGACTAAGTGCTGACCGGGCCTTGATCAGCGTTACGACCCGGTACAGTGAGGGAGGAGGGAGGCAGTAGGTCGGTCGTCCGTCCGTTCGTCAGTGTGCCGGCGGTGGTTGTTCGAAAAACGACTAAGTGCTGACCGGGTTATGATCAGCGTTACGACCCGGTGCAGTGAGGGAGGGAGGGGAGGGGAGGCAGTAGGTCGGTCGTCCATCCGTTCGTCAGTGTGCCGGCGATGGTTGTTCGAAAACGACTAAGTGCTGACCGGGCCTTGATCAGCGTTACGACCCGGTGCAGTGAGGAGGGAGGGAGGAGGCAGTAGGTCGGTCGTCCATCCGTTCGTCAGTGTGCCGGCGGTGGTTGTTCGAAAAACGACTAAGTGCTGACCGGGCCATGATCAGCGTTACGACCCGGTGCAGTGAGGGAGGGAGGGAGGCACTAGGACAGTCGTCCGCCCGTTAGTCAGTGTGTCGGCGGTTGTTGTTCGAAAAACGACTAAGTGCTGACCGGGCCTTGATCAGCGTTACGAACCCGGTGCAGTGAGGGAGGGAGGGAGGCAGTAGGTCGGTCGTCCGTCCGTTCGTCAGTGTGCCGGCGGTGGTTGTTCGAAAAACGACTATGTGCTGACCGGGCCTTGATCAGCGTTACGACCCGGTGCAGTTAGGGAGGGAGGGAGGGAGGAACTAGGACAGTCGTCCGCCCGTTAGTCAGTGTGTCGGCGGTTGTTGTTCGAAAAAACGACTAAGTGCTGACCGGGCCATGAACAGCGTTACGACCCGGCACCGGTCAGGAAGGGAGGGAGGGTGGCAGTAGGTCGGTCGTCCGTTCGTTGGTCAGTGTGCCGGCGGTGGTAGTTCGAAAACGACTAAGTGCTGACCGGGGCCTTGATCAGCGTTACGACCCGGAGCAGTGAGGGAGGGAGGGAGGCAGTAGGTCGGTCGTCCGTCCGTTCGCCAGTGAGCCGGCGGTGGTTGTTCGAAAAACGACTAATTGCTGACCGGGCCTTGATCAGCGTTACGACCCGGAGCATTGAGGGAGGGAGGGAGGCAGTAGGTCGGTCGTCCGTCCGTTTGTCAGTGTGGCGGCAGTGATGGTTGTTCGAAAAACGACTAAGGGCTGACCGGGCCATGAACAGCGTTACGACCCGGCACCGGTCAGGAAGGGAGGGAGGGTGGCAGTAGGTCGGTCGTCCGTCCGTTCGTCAGTGTGCCGGCGGTGGTTGTTCGAAAAACGACTAAGTGCTGACCGGGCCTTGATCAGCGTTACGACCCGGTGCAGTGAGGGAGGGAGGGAGGCAGTAGGTCGGTCGTCCGTCCGTTCGTCAGTGTGCCGGCGGTGTTGTTCGAAAAACGACTAAGTGCTGACCGGGCCTTGATCAGCGTTACGACCCGGTGCAGTGAGGGAGGGAGGGAGGCAGTAGGTCGGTCGTCCGTCCGTTCGTCAGTGTGCCGGCGGGGGTAGTTCGAAAAACGACTAAGTGCTGACCGGGCCTTGATCAGCGTTACGACCCGGTGCAGTGAGGAGGGAGGGAGGCAGTAGGTCGGTCGTCCGTCCGTTCGTCAGTGTGCCGGCGGTGGTTGTTCGAAAAACGACTATGTGCTGACCGGGCCTTGATCAGCGTTACGACCCGGTGCAGTTAGGGAGGGAGGGGAGGGAGGCAGTAGGTCCGTCGTCCGCCCGTTAGTCAGTGTGTCGGCGGTTGTTGTTCGAAAAACGACTAAGTGCTGACCGGGCCATGAACAGCGTTACGACCCGGCACCGGTCAGGAAGGGAGGGAGGGTGGCAGTAGGACGGTCGTCCGTTCGTTCGTCAGTGTGCCGGCGGTGGTAGTTCGAAAAACGACTAAGTGCTGACCGGGCCTTGATCAGCGTTACGACCCGGTGCAGTGAGGGAGGGAGGGAGGGAGGCAGTAGGTCGGTCGTCCATCCATTCGTCAGTGTGCCGGCGGTGGTAGTTCGAAAAACGACTAAGTGCTGACCGGGCCTTGATCAGCGTTACGACCCGGTGCAGTGAGGGAGGGAGGGAGGCAGTAGGTCGGTCGTCCGTCCGTTCGTCAGTGTGCCGGCGGTGGTTGTTCGAAAAACGACTATGTGCTGACCGGGCCTTGATCAGCGTTACGACCCGGTGCAGTTAGGGAGGGAGGGAGGGAGGAACTAGGACAGTCGTCGCCCGTTAGTCAGTGTGTCGGCGGTTGTTGTTCGAAAAACGACTAAGTGCTGACCGGGCCATGAACAGCGTTACGACCCGGCACCGGTCAGGAAGGAGGGAGGGTGGCAGTAGGTCGGTCGTCCGTTCGTTGGTCAGTGTGCCGGCGGTGGTAGTTGAAAAACGACTAAGTGCTGACCGGGCCTTGATCAGCGTTACGACCCGTTGCAGTGAGGCAGGGTGGGAGGCAGTAGGTCGGTCGTCCGTCCGTTCGTCAGTGTGCCGGCGGTGGTAGTTCGAAAAACGACTAAGTGCTGACCGGGCCATGAACAGCGTTACGACCCGGCACCGGTCAGGAAGGGAGGGAGGGTGGCAGTAGGTCGGTCGTCCATCCGTTCGTCAGTGTGCGGCGGTGGTAGTTCGAAAAACGACTAAGTGCTGACCGGGCCTTGATCAGCGTTACGACCCGGTACAGTGAGGGAGGGAGGAGGCAGTAGGTCGGTCGTCCGTCCGTTCGTCAGTGTGCCGGCGGTGGTTGTTCGAAAACGACTAAGTGCTGACCGGGTTATGATCAGCGTTACGACCCGGTGCAGTGAGGGAGGGAGGGAGGGAGGCAGTAGGTCGGTCGTCCATCCGTTCGTCAGTGTGCCGGCGATGGTTGTTCGAAAAACGACTAAGTGCTGACCGGGCCTTGATCAGCGTTACGACCCGGTGCAGTGAGGGAGGGAGGGAGGCACTAGGACAGTCGTCCGCCCGTTAGTCAGTGTGCCGGCGGTGGTTGTTCGAAAAACGACTAAGTGCTGACCGGGCCTTGATCAGCGTTACGACCCGGCACCGGTCAGGGAGGGAGGAGGGAGGCAGTAGGTCGGTCGTCCGTCCGTTCGTCACTGTGCCGGCGGTGGTAGTTTCGAAAAACGACTAAGTGCTGACCGGGCCTTGATCAGCGTTACGACCCGGAGCATTGAGGGAGGGAGGGAGGGAGGCAGTAGGTCGGTCGTCCGTCCGTTTGTCAGTGTGCCGGCAGTGATGGTTGTTCGAAAAAATGACTAAGGGCTGACCGGGCCTTGATCAGCGTTACGACCCGGCGCTGGTCAGGGCGGGAGGGAGGGAGGCAGTAGGTCGGTCGTCCATCCGTTCGTCAGTGTGCCGGCGGTGGTAGTTCGAAAAACGACTAAGTGCTGACCGGGCCATGATCAGCGTTACGACCCGGTGCAGTGAGGGAGGGAGGGAGGCACTAGGACAGTCGTCCGCCCGTTAGTCAGTGTGTCGGCGGTTGTTGTTCGAAAAACGACTAAGTGCTGACCGGGCCTTGATCAGCGTTACGACCCGGTGCAGTGAGGGAGGGAGGGAGGCAGTAGGTCGGTCGTCCGTCCGTTTGTCAGTGTGCCGGCAGTGATGGTTGTTCGAAAAACGACTAAGTGCTGACCGGGCCTTGATCAGCGTTACGACCCGGTGCAGTGAGGGAGGGAGGGAGGCAGTAGGTTGTTCGTCCGTCCGTTCGTCAGTGTGCCGGCGGTGGTTGTTCGAAAAATGACTAAGGGCTGACCGGGCCTTGATCAGCGTTACGACCCGGAGCATTGAGGGAGGGAGGGAGGCAGTAGGTCGGTCGTCCATCCGTTCGTCAGTGTGCCGGCGGTGGTAGTTCGAAAAACGACTAAGTGCTGACCGGGCCTAGATCAGCGTTACGACCCGGTGCAGTGAGGGAGGGAGGGAGGCAGTAGGTCGGTCGTCCGTCCGGTCGTCAGTGTGCCGGCGGTGGTTGTTCGAAAAACGACTAAGTGCTGACCGGGCCATGAACAGCGTTACGACCCGGCACCGGTCAGGAAGGGAGGGAGGGTGGCAGTAGGTCGGTCGTCCGTCCGTTCGTCAGTGTGCCGGCGGTGGTTGTTCGAAAAACGACTTAGTGCTGACCGGGCCTTGATCAGCGTTACGACCCGGAGCAGTGAGGGAGGGAGGGAGGCAGTAGGTCGGTCGTCCGTCCGTTCGCCAGTGAGCCGGCGGTGGTTGTTCGAAAAACGACTAAGTGCTGACTGGGCCTTGATCAGCGTTACGACCCGGAGCATTGAGGGAGGGAGGGAGGCAGTAGGTCGGTCGTCCGTCCGTTTGTCAGTGTGCCGGCAGTGATGGTTGTTCGAAAAACGACTAAGGGCTGACCGGGCCATGAACAGCGTTACGACCCGGCACCGGTCAGGAAGGGAGGGAGGGTGGCAGTAGGTCGGTCGTCCGTCCGTTCGTCAGTGTGCCGGCGGTGGTTGTTCGAAAAACGACTAAGTGCTGACCGGGCCTTGATCAGCGTTACGACCCGGTGCAGTGAGGGAGGGAGGGAGGCAGTAGGTCGGTCGTCCGTCCGTTCGTCAGTGTGCCGGCGGTGGTTGTTCGAAAAACGCCTAAGTGCTGACCGGATCTTGATCAGCGTTACGACCCGGTGCAGTGAGGGAGGGAGGGAGGGAGGCAGTAGGTCGGTCGTCCATCCGTTCGTCAGTGTGCCGGCGGTGGTTGTTCGAAAAACGACTAAGTGCTGACCGGGCCTTGATCAGCGTTACGACCCGGTGCAGTGAGGGAGGGAGGGAGGGAGGCAGTAGGTCGGTCGTCCATCCGTTCGTCAGTGTGCCGGCGGTGGTAGTTCGAAAAACGACTAAGTGCTGACCGGGCCTTGATCAGCGTTACGACCCGGTGCAGTGAGTGAGGGAGGGAGGCAGTAGGTCGGTCGTCCATCCGTTCGTCAGTGTGCCGGCGGGGGTAGTTCGAAAAACGACTAAGTGCTGACCGGGCCTTGATCAGCGTTACGACCCGGTGCAGTGAGGGAGGGAGGGAGGCAGTAGGTCGGTCGTCCGTCCGTTCGTCAGTGTGCCGGCGGTGGTTGTTCGAAAAACGACTATGTGCTGACCGGGCCTTGATCAGCGTTACGACCCGGTGCAGTTAGGGAGGGAGGGAGGGAGGCAGTAGGTCCGTCGTCCGCCCGTTAGTCAGTGTGTCGGCGGTTGTTGTTCGAAAAACGACTAAGTGCTGACCGGGCCATGAACAGCGTTACGACCCGGCACCGGTCAGGAAGGGAGGGAGGGTGGCAGTAGGACGGTCGTCCGTTCGTTCGTCAGTGTGCCGGCGGTGGTAGTTCGAAAAACGACTAAGTGCTGACCGGGCCTTGATCAGCGTTACGACCCGGTGCAGTGAGGGAGGGAGGGAGGCAGTAGGTCGGTCGTCCATCCGTTCGTCAGTGTGCCGGCGGTGGTAGTTCGAAAAACGACTAAGTGCTGACCGGGCCTTGATCAGCGTTACGACCCGGTGCAGTGAGGGAGGGAGGGAGGCAGTAGGTCGGTCGTCCGTCCGTTCGTCAGTGTGCCGGCGGTGGTTGTTCGAAAAACGACTATGTGCTGACCGGGCCTTGATCAGCGTTACGACCCGGTGCAGTTAGGGAGGGAGGGAGGGAGGAACTAGGACAGTCGTCCGCCCGTTAGTCAGTGTGTCGGCGGTTGTTGTTCGAAAAACGACTAAGTGCTGACCGGGCCATGAACAGCGTTACGACCCGGCACCGGTCAGGAAGGGAGGGAGGGTGGCAGTAGGTCGGTCGTCCGTTCGTTGGTCAGTGTGCCGGCGGTGGTAGTTCGAAAAACGACTAAGTGCTGACCGGGCCTTGATCAGCGTTACGACCCGGTGCAGTGAGGCAGGGTGGGAGGCAGTAGGTCGGTCGTCCGTCCGTTCGTCAGTGTGCCGGCGGTGGTAGTTCGAAAAACGACTAAGTGCTGACCGGGCCATGAACAGCGTTACGACCCGGCACCGGTCAGGAAGGGAGGGAGGGTGGCAGTAGGTCGGTCGTCCATCCGTTCGTCAGTGTGCCGGCGGTGGTAGTTCGAAAAACGACTAAGTGCTGACCGGGCCTTGATCAGCGTTACGACCCGGTACAGTGAGGGAGGGAGGGAGGCAGTAGGTCGGTCGTCCGTCCGTTCGTCAGTGTGCCGGCGGTGGTTGTTCGAAAAACGACTAAGTGCTGACCGGGTTATGATCAGCGTTACGACCCGGTGCAGTGAGGGAGGGAGGGAGGGAGGCAGTAGGTCGGTCGTCCATCCGTTCGTCAGTGTGCCGGCGATGGTTGTTCGAAAAACGACTAAGTGCTGACCGGGCCTTGATCAGCGTTACGACCCGGTGCAGTGAGGGAGGGAGGGAGGGAGGCAGTAGGTCGGTCGTCCATCCGTTCGTCAGTGTGCCGGCGGTGGTTGTTCGAAAAACGACTAAGTGCTGACCGGGCCATGATCAGCGTTACGACCCGGTGCAGTGAGGGAGGGAGGGAGGCACTAGGACAGTCGTCCGCCCGTTAGTCAGTGTGTCGGCGGTTGTTGTTCGAAAAACGACTAAGTGCTGACCGGGCCATGAACAGCGTTACGACCCGGCACCGGTCAGGGAGGATGGGAGGGAGGCAGTAGGTCGGTCGTCCGTCCGTTCGTCATTGTGCCGGCGGTGGTTGTTCGAAAAACGACTAAGTGCTGAGCGGGCCTTGATCAGCGTTACGACCCGGTGCAGTGAGGGAGGGAGGGAGGCACTAGGACAGTCGTCCGCCCGTTAGTCAGTGTGTCGGCGGTTGTTGTTCGAAAAACGACTAAGTGCTGACCGGGCCTTGATCAGCGTTACGACCCGGCACCGGTCAGGGAGGGAGGGAGGGAGGCAGTAGGTCGGTCGTCCGTCCGTTCGTCAGTGTGCCGCTGGTGGTTGTTCGAAAAACGACTAAGTTCTGACCGGGCCTTGATCAGCGTTACGACCCGGAGCATTGAGGGAGGGAGGGAGGCAGTAGGTCGGTCGTCCGTCCGTTTGTCAGTGTGCCGGCAGTGATGGTTGTTCGAAAAAATGACTAAGGGCTGACCGGGCCTTGATCAGCGTTACGACCCGGCGCTGGTCAGGGCGGGAGGGAGGGAGGCAGTAGGTCGGTCGTCCATCCGTTCGTCAGTGTGCCGGCGGTGGTAGTTCGAAAAACGACTAAGTACTGACCGGGCCTAGATCAGCGTTACGACCCGGTGCAGTGAGGGAGGGAGGGAGGCAGTAGGTCGGTCGTCCGTCCGGTCGTCAGTGTGCCGGCGGTGGTTGTTCGAAAAACGACTAAGTGCTGACCGGGCCATGATCAGCGTTACGACCCGGTGCAGTGAGGGAGGGAGGGAGGAACTAGGACAGTCGTCCGCCCGTTAGTCAGTGTGTCGGCGGTTGTTGTTCGAAAAACGACTAAGTGCTGACCGGGCCTTGATCAGCGTTACGACCCGGCGCAGTGAGGGAGGGAGGGAGGGAGGCAGTAGGTCGGTCGTCCATCCGTTCGTCAGTGTGCCGGCGGTGGTTGTTCGAAAAACGACTAAGTGCTGACCGGGCCTTGATCAGCGTTACGACCCGGTGCAGTGAGGGAGGGAGGGAGGCAGTAGGTCGGTCGTCCATCCGTTCGTCAGTGTGCCGGCGGTGGTAGTTCGAAAAACGACTAAGTGCTGACCGGGCCTTGATCAGCGTTACGACCCGGTGCAGTGAGGGAGGGAGGGAGGGAGGCAGTAGGTCGGTCGTCCATCCGTTCGTCAGTGTGCCGGCGGTGGTTGTTCGAAAAACGACTAAGTGCTGACCGGGCCATGATCAGCGTTACGACCCGGTGCAGTGAGGGAGGGAGGGAGGCACTAGGACAGTCGTCCGCCCGTTAGTCAGTGTGTCGGCGGTTGTTGTTCGAAAAACGACTAAGTGCTGACCGGGCCATGAACAGCGTTACGACCCGGCACCGGTCAGGGAGGGAGGCAGTAGGTCGGTCGTCCGTCCGTTCGTCATTGTGCCGGCGGTGGTAGTTCGAAAAACGACTAAGTGCTGACCGGGCCTTGATCAGCGTTACGACCCGGAGCATTGAGGGAGGGAGGGAGGGAGGCAGTAGGTCGGTCGTCCGTCCGTTTGTCAGTGTGCCGGCAGCGATGGTTGTTCGAAAAATGACTAAGGGCTGACCGGGCCTTGATCAGCGTTACGACCCGGAGCATTGAGGGAGGGAGGGAGGCAGTAGGTCGGTCGTCCATCCGTTCGTCAGTGTGCCGGCGGTGGTAGTTCGAAAAACGACTAAGTGCTGACCGGGCCTAGATCAGCGTTACGACCCGGTGCAGTGAGGGAGGGAGGGAGGCAGTAGGTCGGTCGTCCGTCCGGTCGTCAGTGTGCCGGCGGTGGTTGTTCGAAAAACGACTAAGTGCTGACCGGGCCATGAACAGCGTTACGACCCGGCACCGGTCAGGAAGGGAGGGAGGGTGGCAGTAGGTCGGTCGTCCGTCCGTTCGTCAGTGTGCCGGCGGTGGTTGTTCGAAAAACGACTTAGTGCTGACCGGGCCTTGATCAGCGTTACGACCCGGAGCAGTGAGGGAGGGAGGGAGGCAGTAGGTCGGTCGTCCGTCCGTTCGCCAGTGAGCCGGCGGTGGTTGTTCGAAAAACGACTAATTGCTGACCGGGCCTTGATCAGCGTTACGACCCGGAGCATTGAGGGAGGGAGGGAGGCAGTAGGTCGGTCGTCCGTCCGTTTGTCAGTGTGCCGGCAGTGATGGTTGTTCGAAAAACGACTAAGGGCTGACCGGGCCATGAACAGCGTTACGACCCGGCACCGGTCAGGAAGGGAGGGAGGGTGGCAGTAGGTCGGTCGTCCGTCCGTTCGTCAGTGTGCCGGCGGTGGTTGTTCGAAAAACGACTAAGTGCTGACCGGGCCTTGATCAGCGTTACGACCCGGTGCAGTGAGGGAGGGAGGGAGGCAGTAGGTCGGTCGTCCGTCCGTTCGTCAGTGTGCCGGCGGTGGTTGTTCGAAAAACGACTAAGTGCTGACCGGGCCTTGATCAGCGTTACGACCCGGTGCAGTGAGGGAGGGAGGGAGGCAGTAGGTCGGTCGTCCATCCGTTCGTCAGTGTGCCGGCGGGGGTAGTTCGAAAAACGACTAAGTGCTGACCGGGCCTTGATCAGCGTTACGACCCGGTGCAGTGAGGGAGGGAGGGAGGCAGTAGGTCGGTCGTCCGTCCGTTCGTCAGTGTGCCGGCGGTGGTTGTTCGAAAAACGACTATGTGCTGACCGGGCCTTGATCAGCGTTACGACCCGGTGCAGTTAGGGAGGGAGGGAGGGAGGCAGTAGGTCCGTCGTCCGCCCGTTAGTCAGTGTGTCGGCGGTTGTTGTTCGAAAAACGACTAAGTGCTGACCGGGCCATGAACAGCGTTACGACCCGGCACCGGTCAGGAAGGGAGGGAGGGTGGCAGTAGGACGGTCGTCCGTTCGTTCGTCAGTGTGCCGGCGGTGGTAGTTCGAAAAACGACTAAGTGCTGACCGGGCCTTGATCAGCGTTACGACCCGGTGCAGTGAGGGAGGGAGGGAGGGAGGCAGTAGGTCGGTCGTCCATCCATTCGTCAGTGTGCCGGCGGTGGTAGTTCGAAAAACGACTAAGTGCTGACCGGGCCTTGATCAGCGTTACGACCCGGTGCAGTGAGGGAGGGAGGGAGGCAGTAGGTCGGTCGTCCGTCCGTTCGTCAGTGTGCCGGCGGTGGTTGTTCGAAAAACGACTATGTGCTGACCGGGCCTTGATCAGCGTTACGACCCGGTGCAGTTAGGGAGGGAGGGAGGGAGGAACTAGGACAGTCGTCCGCCCGTTAGTCAGTGTGTCGGCGGTTGTTGTTCGAAAAACGACTAAGTGCTGACCGGGCCATGAACAGCGTTACGACCCGGCACCGGTCAGGAAGGGAGGGAGGGTGGCAGTAGGTCGGTCGTCCGTTCGTTGGTCAGTGTGCCGGCGGTGGTAGTTCGAAAAACGACTAAGTGCTGACCGGGCCTTGATCAGCGTTACGACCCGTTGCAGTGAGGCAGGGTGGGAGGCAGTAGGTCGGTCGTCCGTCCGTTCGTCAGTGTGCCGGCGGTGGTAGTTCGAAAAACGACTAAGTGCTGACCGGGCCATGAACAGCGTTACGACCCGGCACCGGTCAGGAAGGGAGGGAGGGTGGCAGTAGGTCGGTCGTCCATCCGTTCGTCAGTGTGCCGGCGGTGGTAGTTCGAAAAACGACTAAGTGCTGACCGGGCCTTGATCAGCGTTACGACCCGGTACAGTGAGGGAGGGAGGGAGGCAGTAGGTCGGTCGTCCGTCCGTTCGTCAGTGTGCCGGCGGTGGTTGTTCGAAAAACGACTAAGTGCTGACCGGGTTATGATCAGCGTTACGACCCGGTGCAGTGAGGGAGGGAGGGAGGGAGGCAGTAGGTCGGTCGTCCGTCCGTTCGTCAGTGTGCCGGCGGTGGTAGTTCGAAAAACGACTAAGTGCTGACCGGGCCTTGATCAGCGTTACGACCCGGAGCATTGAGGGAGGGAGGGAGGGAGGCAGTAGGTCGGTCGTCCGTCCGTTTGTCAGTGTGCCGGCAGTGATGGTTGTTCGAAAAAATGACTAAGGGCTGACCGGGCCTTGATCAGCGTTACGACCCGGCGCTGGTCAGGGCGGGAGGGAGGGAGGCAGTAGGTCGGTCGTCCATCCGTTCGTCAGTGTGCCGGCGGTGGTAGTTCGAAAAACGACTAAGTGCTGACCGGGCCTAGATCAGCGTTACGACCCGGTGCAGTGAGGGAGGGAGGGAGGCAGTAGGTCGGTCGTCCGTCCGGTCGTCAATGTGCTGGCGGTGGTTGTTCGAAAAACGACTAAGTGCTGACCGGGCCATGATCAGCGTTACGACCCGGTGCAGTGAGGGAGGGAGGGAGGAACTAGGACAGTCGTCCGCCCGTTAGTCAGTGTGTCGGCGGTTGTTGTTCGAAAAACGACTAAGTGCTGACCGGGCCATGAACAGCGTTACGACCCGGCACCGGTCAGGAAGGGAGGGAGGGTGGCAGTAGGTCGGTCGTCCGTTCGTTGGTCAGTGTGCCGGCGGTGGTAGTTCGAAAAACGACTAAGTGCTGACCGGGCCTTGATCAGCGTTACGACCCGGAGCATTGAGGGAGGGAGGGAGGCAGTAGGTCGGTCGTCCGTCCGTTTGTCAGTGTGCCGGCAGTGATGGTTGTTCGAAAAACGACTAAGGGCTGACCGGGCCTTAATCAGCGTTACGACCCGGCGCTGGTCAGGGAGGGAGGGAGGGAGGCAGTAGGTCGGTCGTCCATCCGTTCGTCAGTGTGCCGGCAGTGATGGTTGTTCGAAAAACGACTAAGTGCTGACCGGGCCTTGATCAGCGTTACGACCCGGTGCAGTGAGGGAGGGAGGGAGGCAGTAGGTTGTTCGTCCGTCCGTTCGTCAGTGTGCCGGCGGTGGTTGTTCGAAAAACGACTAAGTGCTGACCGGGCCTTGATCAGCGTTACGACCCGGTGCAGTGAGGGAGGGAGGGAGGCAGTAGGTTGGTCGTCCATCCGTTCGTCAGTGTGCCGGCGGTGGTAGTTCGAAAAACGACTAAGTGCTGACCGGGCCTAGATCAGCGTTACGACCCGGTGCAGTGAGGGAGGGAGGGAGGCAGTAGGTCGGTCGTCCGTCCGGTCGTCAGTGTGCCGGCGGTGGTTGTTCGAAAAACGACTAAGTGCTGACCGGGCCATGAACAGCGTTACGACCCGGCACCGGTCAGGAAGGGAGGGAGGGTGGCAGTAGGTCGGTCGTCCGTCCGTTCGTCAGTGTGCCGGCGGTGGTTGTTCGAAAAACGACTTAGTGCTGACCGGGCCTTGATCAGCGTTACGACCCGGAGCAGTGAGGGAGGGAGGGAAGCAGTAGGTCGGTCGTCCGTCCGTTCGCCAGTGAGCCGGCGGTGGTTGTTCGAAAAACGACTAAGTGCTGACCGGGCCTTGATCAGCGTTACGACCCGGAGCATTGAGGGAGGGAGGGAGGCAGTAGGTCGGTCGTCCGTCCGTTTGTCAGTGTGCCGGCAGTGATGGTTGTTCGAAAAACGACTAAGGGCTGACCGGGCCATGAACAGCGTTACGACCCGGCACCGGTCAGGAAGGGAGGGAGGGTGGCAGTAGGTCGGTCGTCCGTCCGTTCGTCAGTGTGCCGGCGGTGGTTGTTCGAAAAACGACTAAGTGCTGACCGGGCCTTGATCAGCGTTACGACCCGGTGCAGTGAGGGAGGGAGGGAGGCAGTAGGTCGGTCGTCCGTCCGTTCGTCAGTGTGCCGGCGGTGGTTGTTCGAAAAACGCCTAAGTGCTGACCGGATCTTGATCAGCGTTACGACCCGGTGCAGTGAGGGAGGGAGGGAGGGAGGCAGTAGGTCGGTCGTCCATCCGTTCGTCAGTGTGCCGGCGGTGGTTGTTCGAAAAACGACTAAGTGCTGACCGGGCCTTGATCAGCGTTACGACCCGGTGCAGTGAGGGAGGGAGGGAGGCAGTAGGTCGGTCGTCCGTCCGTTCGTCAGTGTGCCGGCGGTGGTTGTTCGAAAAACGACTAAGTGCTGACCGGGCCTTGATCAGCGTTACGACCCGGCACCGGTCAGGGAGGGAGGGAGGGAGGCAGTAGGTCGGTCGTCCGTCCGTCCGTTCGTCATTGTGCCGGCGGTGATTGTTCGAAAAACGACTAAGTGCTGACCGGGCCTTAATCAGCGTTACGACCAGGCACCGGTCAGGGAGGGAGGGAGGGAGGCAGTAGGTCGGTCGTCCATCCGTTCGTCAGTGTGCCGGCGGTGGTAGTTCGAAAAACGACTAAGTGCTGACCGGGCCTAGATCAGCGTTACGACCCGTTGCAGTGAGGGAGGGAGGGAGGCAGTAGGTCGGTCGTCCGTCCGGTCGTCAGTGTGCCGGCGGTGGTTGTTCGAAAAACGACTAAGTGCTGACCGGGCCTTGATCAGCGTTACGACCCGGTGCAGTGAGGGAGGGAGGGAGGCACTAGGACAGTCGTCCGCCCGTTAGTCAGTGTGTCGGCGGTTGTTGTTCGAAAAACGACTAAGTGCTGACCGGGCCATGAACAGCGTTACGACCCGGCACCGGTCAGGAAGGGAGGGAGGGTGGCAGTAGGTCGGTCGTCCGTCCGTTCGTCAGTGTGCCGGCGGTGGTTGTTCGAAAAACGAATAAGTGCTGACCGGGCCTTAATCAGCGTTACGACCCGGCACCGGTCAGGGAGGGAGGGAGGGAGGCAGTAGGTCGGTCGTCCGTCCGTTCGTCATTGTGCCGGCGGTGATAGTTCGAAAAACGACTAAGTGCTGACCGGGCCTTGATCAGCGTTACGACCCGGTGCAGTGAGGGAGGGAGGGAGGGAGGAACTAGGACAGTCGTCCGCCCGTTAGTCAGTGTGTCGGCGGTTGTTGTTCGAAAAACGACTAAGTGCTGACCGGGCCATGAACAGCGTTACGACCCGGCACCGGTCAGGAAGGGAGGGAGGGTGGCAGTAGGTCGGTCGTCCGTTCGTTGGTCAGTGTGCCGGCGGTGGTAGTTCGAAAAACGACTAAGTGCTGACCGGGCCTTGATCAGCGTTACGACCCGGTGCAGTGAGGGAGGGAGGGAGGGAGGCAGTAGGTCGGTCGTCCGTCCGTTCGTCAGTGTGCCGGCGGTGGTAGTTCGAAAAACGACTAAGTGCTGACCGGGCCATGAACAGCGTTACGACCCGGCACCGGTCAGGAAGGGAGGGAGGGTGGCAGTAGGTCGGTCGTCCATCCGTTCGTCAGTGTGCCGGCGGTGGTAGTTCGAAAAACGACTAAGTGCTGACCGGGCCTTGATCAGCGTTACGACCCGGCACAGTGAGGGAGGGAGGGAGGCAGTAGGTCGGTCGTCCGTCCGTTCGTCAGTGTGCCGGCGGTGGTTGTTCGAAAAACGACTAAGTGCTGACCGGGTCATGATCAGCGTTACGACCCGGTGCAGTGAGGGAGGGAGGGAGGGAGGCAGTAGGTCGGTCGTCCATCCGTTCGTCAGTGTGCCGGCGATGGTTGTTCGAAAAACGACGAAGTGCTGACCGGGCCTTGATCAGCGTTACGACCCGGTGCAGTGAGGGAGGGAGGGAGGCACTAGGACAGTCGTCCGCCCGTTAGTCAGTGTGCCGGCGGTGGTTGTTCGAAAAACGACTAAGTGCTGACCGGGCCTTGATCAGCGTTACGACCCGGCACCGGTCAGGGAGGGAGGGAGGGAGGCAGTAGGTCGGTCGTCCGTCCGTTCGTCACTGTGCCGGCGGTGGTAGTTCGAAAAACGACTAAGTGCTGACCGGGCCTTGATCAGCGTTACGACCCGGAGCATTGAGGGAGGGAGGGAGGCAGTAGGTCGGTCGTCCGTCCGTTTGTCAGTGTGCCGGCAGTGATGGTTGTTCGAAAAAATGACTAAGGGCTGACCGGGCCTTGATCAGCGTTACGACCCGGCGCTGGTCAGGGCGGGAGGGAGGGAGGCAGTAGGTCGGTCGTCCATCCGTTCGTCAGTGTGCCGGCGGTGGTAGTTCGAAAAACGACTAAGTGCTGACCGGGCCTAGATCAGCGTTACGACCCGGTGCAGTGAGGGAGGGAGGGAGGCAGTAGGTCGGTCGTCCGTCCGGTCGTCAATGTGCTGGCGGTGGTTGTTCGAAAAACGACTAAGTGCTGACCGGGCCTTGATCAGCGTTACGACCCGGTGCAGTGAGGGAGGGAGGGAGGAACTAGGACAGTCGTCCGCCCGTTAGTCAGTGTGTCGGCGGTTGTTGTTCGAAAAACGACTAAGTGCTGACCGGGCCATGAACAGCGTTACGACCCGGCACCGGTCAGGAAGGGAGGGAGGGTGGCAGTAGGTCGGTCGTCCGTTCGTTGGTCAGTGTGCCGGCGGTGGTAGTTCGAAAAACGACTAAGTGCTGACCGGGCCTTGATCAGCGTTACGACCCGGTGCAGTGAGGGAGGGAGGGAGGTAGTAGGTCGGTCGTCCGTCCGTTCGTCAGTGTGCCGGCGGTGGTAGTTCGAAAAACGACTAAGTGCTGACCGGGCCATGAACAGCGTTACGACCCGGCACCGGTCAGGAAGGGAGGGAGGGTGGCAGTAGGTCGGTCGTCCATCCGTTCGTCAGTGTGCCGGCGGTGGTAGTTCGAAAAACGACTAAGTGCTGACCGGGCCTTGATCAGCGTTACGACCCGGTACAGTGAGGGAGGGAGGGAGGCAGTAGGTCGGTCGTCCGTCCGTTCGTCAGTTTGCCGGCGGTGGTTGTTCGAAAAACGACTAAGTGCTGACCGGGTCATGATCAGCGTTACGACCCGGTGCAGTGAGGGAGGGAGGGAGGGAGGCAGTAGGTCGGTCGTCCATCCGTTCGTCAGTGTGCCGGCGATGGTTGTTCGAAAAACGACTAATTGCTGACCGGGCCTTGATCAGCGTTACGACCCGGTGCAGTGAGGGAGGGAGGGAGGCACTAGGACAGTCGTCCGCCCGTTAGTCAGTGTGCCGGCGGTGGTTGTTCGAAAAACGACTAAGTGCTGACCGGGCCTTGATCAGCGTTACGACCCGGCACCGGTCAGGGAGGGAGGGAGGGAGGCAGTAGGTCGGTCGTCCGTCCGTTCGTCACTGTGCCGGCGGTGGTAGTTCGAAAAACGACTAAGTGCTGACCGGGCCTTGATCAGCGTTACGACCCGGAGCTTTGAGGGAGGGAGGGAGGCAGTAGGTCGGTCGTCCGTCCGTTTGTCAGTGTGCCGGCAGTGATGGTTGTTCGAAAAAATGACTAAGGGCTGACCGGGCCTTGATCAGCGTTACGACCCGGCGCTGGTCAGGGCGGGAGGGAGGGAGGCAGTAGGTCGGTCGTCCATCCGTTCGTCAGTGTGCCGGCGGTGGTAGTTCGAAAAACGACTAAGTGCTGACCGGGCCTAGATCAGCGTTACGACCCTGTGCAGTGAGGGAGGGAGGGAGGCAGTAGGTCGGTCGTCCGTCCGGTCGTCAGTGTGCCGGCGGTGGTTGTTCGAAAAACGACTAAGTGCTGACCGGGCCATGATCAGCGTTACGACCCGGTGCAGTGAGGGTGGGAGGGAGGAACTAGGACAGTCGTCCGCCCGTTAGTCAGTGTGTCGGCGGTTGTTGTTCGAAAAACGACTAAGTGCTGACCGGGCCATGAACAGCGTTACGACCCGGCACCGGTCAGATAGGGAGGGAGGGTGGCAGTAGGTCGGTCGTCCGTTCGTTGGTCAGTGTGCCGGCGGTGGTAGCTCGAAAAACGACTAAGTGCTGACCGGGCCTTGATCATTGTTACGACCCGGTGCAGTGAGGGAGGGAGGGAGGCAGTAGGTCGGTCGTCCGTCCGTTCGTCAGTGTGCCGGCGGTGGTAGTTCGAAAAACGACTAAGTGCTGACCGGGCCATGAACAGCGTTACGACCCGGCACCGGTCAGGAAGGGAGGAAGGGTGTTAGTAGGTCGGTCGTCCATCCGTTCGTCAGTGTGCCGGCGGTGGTAGTTCGAAAAACGACTAAGTGCTGACCGGGCCTTGATCAGCGTTACGACCCGGTACAGTGAGGGAGGGAGGGAGGCAGTAGGTCGGTCGTCCGTCCGTTCGTCAGTGTGCCGGCGGTGGTTGTTCGAAAAACGACTAAGTGCTGACCGGGTCATGATCAGCGTTACGACCCGGTGCAGTGAGGGAGGGAGGGAGGGAGGCAGTAGGTCGGTCGTCCATCCGTTCGTCAGTGTGCCGGCGGTGGTTGTTCGAAAAACGACTAAGTGCTGACCGGGCCTTGATCAGCGTTACGACCCGGTGCAGTGAGGGAGGGAGGGAGGGAGGCAGTAGGTCAGTCGTCCATCCGTTCGTCAGTGTGCCGGCGGTGGTTGTTCGAAAAACGACTAAGTGCTGACCGGGCCATGAACAGCGTTACGACCCGGTACCGGTCAGGAAGGGAGGGAGGGTGGCAGTAGGTCGGTCGTCCGTTCGTTCGTCAGTGTGCCGGCGGTGGTTGTTCGAAAAACGACTAAGTGCTGACCGGGCCATGAACAGCGTTACGACCCGGCACCGGTCAGGAAGGGAGGGAGGGTGGCAGTAGGTCGGTCGTCCGTTCGTTGGTCAGTGTGCCGGCGGTGGTAGTTCGAAAAACGACTAAGTGCTGACCGGGCCATGAACAGCGTTACGACCCGGCACCGGTCAGGAAGGGAGGGAGGGTGGCAGTAGGTCGGTCGTCCATCCGTTCGTCAGTGTGCCGGCGGTGGTAGTTCGAAAAACGACTAAGTGCTGACCGGGCCTTGATCAGCGTTACGACCCGGTGCAGTGAGGGAGGGAGGGAGGCAGTAGGTCGGTCGTCCGTCCGTTCGTCAGTGTGCCGGCGGTGGTTGTTCGAAAAACGACTAAGTGCTGACCGGGTCATGATCAGCGTTACGACCCGGTGCAGTGAGGGAGGGAGGGAGGGAGGCAGTAGGTCGGTCGTCCATCCGTTCGTCAGTGTGCCGGCGGTGGTTGTTCGAAAAACGACTAAGTGCTTACCGGGCCTTGATCAGCGTTACGACCCGGTGCAGTGAGGGAGGGAGGGAGGGAGGCAGTAGGTCGGTCGTCCATCCGTTCGTCAGTGTGCCGGCGGTGGTTGTTCGAAAAACGACTAAGTGCTGACCGGGCCATGATCAGCGTTACGACCCGGTGCAGTGAGGGAGGGAGGGAGGCACTAGGACAGTCGTCCGCCCGTTAGTCAGTGTGTCGGCGGTTGTTGTTCGAAAAACGACTAAGTGCTGACCGGGCCATGAACAGCGTTACGACCCGGCACCGGTCAGGGAGGGAGGCAGTAGGTCGGTCGTCCGTCCGTTCGTCATTGTGCCGGCGGTGGTAGTTCGAAAAACGACTAAGTGCTGACCGGGCCTTGATCAGCGTTACGACCCGGAGCATTGAGGGAGGGAGGGAGGCAGTAGGTCGGTCGTCCGTCCGTTTGTCAGTGTGCCGGCAGCGATGGTTGTTCGAAAAATGACTAAGGGCTGACCGGGCCTTGATCAGCGTTACGACCCGGAGCATTGAGGGAGGGAGGGAGGCAGTAGGTCGGTCGTCCATCCGTTCGTCAGTGTGCCGGCGGTGGTAGTTCGAAAAACGACTAAGTGCTGACCGGGCCTAGATCAGCGTTACGACCCGGTGCAGTGAGGGAGGGAGGGAGGCAGTAGGTCGGTCGTCCGTCCGGTCGTCAGTGTGCCGGCGGTGGTTGTTCGAAAAACGACTAAGTGCTGACCGGGCCATGAACAGCGTTACGACCCGGCACCGGTCAGGAAGGGAGGGAGGGTGGCAGTAGGTCGGTCGTCCGTCCGTTCGTCAGTGTGCCGGCGGTGGTAGTTCGAAAAACGACTAAGTGCTGACCGGGCCATGAACAGCGTTACGACCCGGCACCGGTCAGGAAGGGAGGGAGGGTGGCAGTAGGTCGGTCGTCCATCCGTTCGTCAGTGTGCCGGCGGTGGTAGTTCGAAAAACGACTAAGTGCTGACCGGGCCTTGATCAGCGTTACGACCCGGTACAGTGAGGGAGGGAGGGAGGCAGTAGGTCGGTCGTCCGTCCGTTCGTCAGTGTGCCGGCGGTGGTTGTTCGAAAAACGACTAAGTGCTGACCGGGTCATGATCAGCGTTACGACCCGGTGCAGTGAGGGAGGGAGGGAGGGAGGCAGTAGGTCGGTCGTCCATCCGTTCGTCAGTGTGCCGGCGATGGTTGTTCGAAAAACGACTAAGTGCTGACCGGGCCTTGATCAGCGTTACGACCCGGTGCAGTGAGGGAGGGAGGGAGGCACTAGGACAGTCGTCCGCCCGTTAGTCAGTGTGCCGGCGGTGGTTGTTCGAAAAACGACTAAGTGCTGACCGGGCCTTGATCAGCGTTACGACCCGGCACCGGTCAGGGAGGGAGGGAGGGAGGCAGTAGGTCGGTCGTCCGTCCGTTCGTCACTGTGCCGGCGGTGGTAGTTCGAAAAACGACTAAGTGCTGACCGGGCCTTGATCAGCGTTACGACCCGGAGCTTTGAGGGAGGGAGGGAGGCAGTAGGTCGGTCGTCCGTCCGTTTGTCAGTGTGCCGGCAGTGATGGTTGTTCGAAAAAATGACTAAGGGCTGACCGGGCCATGAACAGCGTTACGACCCGGCGCTGGTCAGGGCGGGAGGGAGGGAGGCAGTAGGTCGGTCGTCCATCCGTTCGTCAGTGTGCCGGCGGTGGTTGTTCGAAAAACGACTAAGTGCTGACCGGGCCATGAACAGCGTTACGACCCGGCACCGGTCAGGAAGGGAGGGAGGGTGGCAGTAGGTCGGTCGTCCGTTCGTTGGTCAGTGTGCCGGCGGTGGTAGTTCGAAAAACGACTAAGTGCTGACCGGGCCTTGATCAGCGTTACGACCCGGTGCAGTGAGGGAGGGAGGGAGGCAGTAGGTCGGTCGTCCGTCCGTTCGTCAGTGTGCCGGCGGTGGTTGTTCGAAAAACGACTAAGTGCTGACCGGGCCATGAACAGCGTTACGACCCGGCACCGGTCAGGAAGGGAGGGAGGGTGGCAGTAGGTCGGTCGTCCGTTCGTTGGTCAGTGTGCCGGCGGTGGTAGTTCGAAAAACGACTAAGTGCTGACCGGGCCATGAACAGCGTTACGACCCGGCACCGGTCAGGAAGGGAGGGAGGGTGGCAGTAGGTCGGTCGTCCATCCGTTCGTCAGTGTGCCGGCGGTGGTAGTTCGAAAAACGACTAAGTGCTGACCGGGCCTTGATCAGCGTTACGACCCGGTACAGTGAGGGAGGGAGGGAGGCAGTAGGTCGGTCGTCCGTCCGTTCGTCAGTGTGCCGGCGGTGGTTGTTCGAAAAACGACTAAGTGCTGACCGGGCCTTGATCAGCGTTACGACCCGGAGCATTGAGGGAGGGAGGGAGGCAGTAGGTCGGTCGTCCGTCCGTCCGTTTGTCAGTGTGCCGGCAGCGATGGTTGTTCGAAAAATGACTAAGGGCTGACCGGGCCTTGATCAGCGTTACGACCCGGAGCATTGAGGGAGGGAGGGAGGGAGGCAGTAGGTCGGTCGTCCATCCGTTCGTCAGTGTGCCGGCGGTGGTAGTTCGAAAAACGACTAAGTGCTGACCGGGCCTTGATCAGCGTTACGACCCGGTGCAGTGAGGGAGGGAGGGAGGCAGTAGGTCGGTCGTCCGTCCGTTCGTCAGTGTGCCGGTGGTGGTTGTTCGAAAAACGACTAAGTGCTGACCGGGCCTTGATCAGCGTTACGACCCGGCGCAGTGAGGGAGGGAGGGAGGGAGGCAGTAGGTCGGTCGTCCATCCGTTCGTCAGTGTGCCGGCGGTGGTTGTTCGAAAAACGACTAAGTGCTGACCGGGCCTTGATCAGCGTTACGACCCGGTGCAGTGAGGGAGGGAGGGAGGCACTAGGACAGTCGTCCGCCCGTTAGTCAGTGTGTCGGCGGTTGTTGTTCGAAAAACGACTAAGTGCTGACCGGGCCATGAACAGCGTTACGACCCGGCACCGGTCAGGAAGGGAGGGAGGGTGGCAGTAGGTCGGTCGTCCGTTCGTTCGTCAGTGTGCCGGCGGTTGTTGTTCGAAAAACGACTAAGTGCTGACCGGGCCTTGATCAGCGTTACGACCCGGTGCAGTGAGGGAGGGAGGGAGGCAGTAGGTCGGTCGTCCATCCGTTCGTCAGTGTGCCGGCGGTGGTAGTTCGAAAAACGACTAAGTGCTGACCGGGCCTTGATCAGCGTTACGACCCGGTGCAGTGAGGGAGGGAGGGAGGGAGGCAGTAGGTCGGTCGTCCATCCGTTCGTCAGTGTGCCGGCGGTGGTTGTTCGAAAAACGACTAAGTGCTGACCGGGCCATGATCAGCGTTACGACCCGGTGCAGTGAGGGAGGGAGGGAGGCACTAGGACAGTCGTCCGCCCGTTAGTCAGTGTGCCGGCGGTGGTTGTTCGAAAAACGACTAAGTGCTGACCGGGCCTTGATCAGCGTTACGACCCGGCACCGGTCAGGGAGGGAGGGAGGGAGGCAGTAGGTCGGTCGTCCGTCCGTTCGTCACTGTGCCGGCGGTGGTAGTTCGAAAAACGACTAAGTGCTGACCGGGCCTTGATCAGCGTTACGACCCGGCACCGGTCAGGAAGGGAGGGAGGGTGGCAGTAGGTCGGTCGTCCATCCGTTCGTCAGTGTGCCGGCGGTGGTAGTTCGAAAAACGACTAAGTGCTGACCGGGCCTTGATCAGCGTTACGACCCGGTACAGTGAGGGAGGGAGGGAGGCAGTAGGTCGGTCGTCCGTCCGTTCGTCAGTGTGCCGGCGGTGGTTGTTCGAAAAACGACTAAGTGCTGACCGGGTCATGATCAGCGTTACGACCCGGTGCAGTGAGGGAGGGAGGGAGGGAGGCAGTAGGTCGGTCGTCCATCCGTTCGTCAGTGTGCCGGCGATGGTTGTTCGAAAAACGACTAAGTGCTGACCGGGCCTTGATCAGCGTTACGACCCGGTGCAGTGAGGGAGGGAGGGAGGCACTAGGACAGTCGTCCGCCCGTTAGTCAGTGTGCCGGCGGTGGTTGTTCGAAAAACGACTAAGTGCTGACCGGGCCTTGATCAGCGTTACGACCCGGCACCGGTCAGGGAGGGAGGGAGGGAGGCAGTAGGTCGGTCGTCCGTCCGTTCGTCACTGTGCCGGCGGTGGTAGTTCGAAAAACGACTAAGTGCTGACCGGGCCTTGATCAGCGTTACGACCCGGAGCTTTGAGGGAGGGAGGGAGGCAGTAGGTCGGTCGTCCGTCCGTTTGTCAGTGTGCCGGCAGTGATGGTTGTTCGAAAAAATGACTAAGGGCTGACCGGGCCATGAACAGCGTTACGACCCGGCGCTGGTCAGGGCGGGAGGGAGGGAGGCAGTAGGTCGGTCGTCCATCCGTTCGTCAGTGTGCCGGCGGTGGTTGTTCGAAAAACGACTAAGTGCTGACCGGGCCATGAACAGCGTTACGACCCGGCACCGGTCAGGAAGGGAGGGAGGGTGGCAGTAGGTCGGTCGTCCGTTCGTTGGTCAGTGTGCCGGCGGTGGTAGTTCGAAAAACGACTAAGTGCTGACCGGGCCTTGATCAGCGTTACGACCCGGTGCAGTGAGGGAGGGAGGGAGGCAGTAGGTCGGTCGTCCGTCCGTTCGTCAGTGTGCCGGCGGTGGTTGTTCGAAAAACGACTAAGTGCTGACCGGGCCATGAACAGCGTTACGACCCGGCACCGGTCAGGAAGGGAGGGAGGGTGGCAGTAGGTCGGTCGTCCGTTCGTTGGTCAGTGTGCCGGCGGTGGTAGTTCGAAAAACGACTAAGTGCTGACCGGGCCATGAACAGCGTTACGACCCGGCACCGGTCAGGAAGGGAGGGAGGGTGGCAGTAGGTCGGTCGTCCATCCGTTCGTCAGTGTGCCGGCGGTGGTAGTTCGAAAAACGACTAAGTGCTGACCGGGCCTTGATCAGCGTTACGACCCGGTACAGTGAGGGAGGGAGGGAGGCAGTAGGTCGGTCGTCCGTCCGTTCGTCAGTGTGCCGGCGGTGGTTGTTCGAAAAACGACTAAGTGCTGACCGGGCCTTGATCAGCGTTACGACCCGGAGCATTGAGGGAGGGAGGGAGGCAGTAGGTCGGTCGTCCGTCCGTCCGTTTGTCAGTGTGCCGGCAGCGATGGTTGTTCGAAAAATGACTAAGGGCTGACCGGGCCTTGATCAGCGTTACGACCCGGAGCATTGAGGGAGGGAGGGAGGGAGGCAGTAGGTCGGTCGTCCATCCGTTCGTCAGTGTGCCGGCGGTGGTAGTTCGAAAAACGACTAAGTGCTGACCGGGCCTTGATCAGCGTTACGACCCGGTGCAGTGAGGGAGGGAGGGAGGCAGTAGGTCGGTCGTCCGTCCGTTCGTCAGTGTGCCGGTGGTGGTTGTTCGAAAAACGACTAAGTGCTGACCGGGCCTTGATCAGCGTTACGACCCGGCGCAGTGAGGGAGGGAGGGAGGGAGGCAGTAGGTCGGTCGTCCATCCGTTCGTCAGTGTGCCGGCGATGGTTGTTCGAAAAACGACTAAGTGCTGACCGGGCCTTGATCAGCGTTAAGACCCGGTGCAGTGAGGGAGGGAGGGAGGCACTAGGACAGTCGTCCGCCCGTTAGTCAGTGTGTCGGCGGTTGTTGTTCGAAAAACGACTAAGTGCTGACCGGGCCATGAACAGCGTTACGACCCGGCACCGGTCAGGAAGGGAGGGAGGGTGGCAGTAGGTCGGTCGTCCGTTCGTTCGTCAGTGTGCCGGCGGTTGTTGTTCGAAAAACGACTAAGTGCTGACCGGGCCTTGATCAGCGTTACGACCCGGTGCAGTGAGGGAGGGAGGGAGGCAGTAGGTCGGTCGTCCATCCGTTCGTCAGTGTGCCGGCGGTGGTAGTTCGAAAAACGACTAAGTGCTGACCGGGCCTTGATCAGCGTTACGACCCGGTGCAGTGAGGGAGGGAGGGAGGGAGGCAGTAGGTCGGTCGTCCATCCGTTCGTCAGTGTGCCGGCGGTGGTTGTTCGAAAAACGACTAAGTGCTGACCGGGCCATGATCAGCGTTACGACCCGGTGCAGTGAGGGAGGGAGGGAGGCACTAGGACAGTCGTCCGCCCGTTAGTCAGTGTGCCGGCGGTGGTTGTTCGAAAAACGACTAAGTGCTGACCGGGCCTTGATCAGCGTTACGACCCGGTGCAGTGAGGGAGGGAGGGAGGCAGTAGGTTGTTCGTCCGTCCGTTCGTCAGTGTGCCGGCGGTGGTTGTTCGAAAAACGACTAAGTGCTGACCGGGCCTTGATCAGCGTTACGACCCGGTGCAGTGAGGGAGGGAGGGAGGCAGTAGGTTGGTCGTCCGTCCGTTCGTCAGTGTGCCGGCGGTGGTTGTTCGAAAAACGACTAAGTGCTGACCGGGCCTTGATCAGCGTTACGACCCGGAGCAGTGAGGGAGGGAGGGAGGTAGTAGGTCGGTCGTCCGTTCGTTCGTCAGTGTGCCGGCGGTGGTTGTTCGAAAAACGACTAAGTGCTGACCGGGCCTTGATCAGCGTTACGACCCGGCACCGGTCAGGGAGGGAGGGAGGGAGGCAGTAGGTCGGTCGTCCGTCCGTTCGTCATTGTGCCGGCGGTGATTGTTCGAAAAACGACTAAGTGCTGACCGGGCCTTAATCAGCGTTACGACCAGGCACCGGTCAGGGAGGGAGGGAGGGAGGCAGTAGGTCGGTCGTCCATCCGTTCGTCAGTGTGCCGGCGGTGGTAGTTCGAAAAACGACTAAGTGCTGACCGGGCCTAGATCAGCGTTACGACCCGTTGCAGTGAGGGAGGGAGGGAGGCAGTAGGTCGGTCGTCCGTCCGGTCGTCAGTGTGCCGGCGGTGGTTGTTCGAAAAACGACTAAGTGCTGACCGGGCCTTGATCAGCGTTACTACCCGGTGCAGTGAGGGAGGGAGGGAGGCACTAGGACAGTCGTCCGCCCGTTAGTCAGTGTGTCGGCGGTTGTTGTTCGAAAAACGACTAAGTGCTGACCGGGCCATGAACAGCGTTACGACCCGGCACCGGTCAGGAAGGGAGGGAGGGTGGCAGTAGGTCGGTCGTCCGTCCGTTCGTCAGTGTGCCGGCGGTGGTTGTTCGAAAAACGAATAAGTGCTGACCGGGCCTTAATCAGCGTTACGACCCGGCACCGGTCAGGGAGGGAGGGAGGGAGGCAGTAGGTCGGTCGTCCGTCCGTTCGTCAGTGTGCCGGCGGTGGTTGTTCGAAAAACGACTAAGTGCTGACCGGGCCTTGATCAGCGTTACGACCCGGAGCAGTGAGGGAGGGAGGGAGGCAGTAGGTCGGTCGTCTGTCCGTTCGCCAGTGTGCCGGCGGTGGTTGTTCGAAAAACGACTAAGTGCTGACCGGGCCTTGATCAGCGTTACGACCCGGAGCATTGAGGGAGGGAGGGAGGGAGTAGGTCGGTCGTCCGTCCGTTTGTCAGTGTGCCGGCAGTGATGGTTGTTCGAAAAACGACTAAGGGCTGACCGGGCCTTAATCAGCGTTACGACCCGGCGCTGGTCAGGGAGGGAGGGAGGGAGGCAGTAGGTCGGTCGTCCGTCCGTTCGTCATTGTGCCGGCGGTGATAGTTCGAAAAACGACTAAGTGCTGACCGGGCCTTGATCAGCGTTACGACCCGGTGCAGTGAGGGAGGGAGGGAGGGAGGAACTAGGACAGTCGTCCGCCCGTTAGTCAGTGTGTCGGCGGTTGTTGTTCGAAAAACGACTAAGTGCTGACCGGGCCATGAACAGCGTTACGACCCGGCACCGGTCAGGAAGGGAGGGAGGGTGGCAGTAGGTCGGTCGTCCGTTCGTTGGTCAGTGTGCCGGCGGTGGTAGTTCGAAAAACGACTAAGTGCTGACCGGGCCTTGATCAGCGTTACGACCCGGTGCAGTGAGGGAGGGAGGGAGGGAGGCAGTAGGTCGGTCGTCCGTCCGTTCGTCAGTGTGCCGGCGGTGGTAGTTCGAAAAACGACTAAGTGCTGACCGGGCCATGAACAGCGTTACGACCCGGCACCGGTCAGGAAGGGAGGGAGGGTGGCAGTAGGTCGGTCGTCCATCCGTTCGTCAGTGTGCCGGCGGTGGTAGTTCGAAAAACGACTAAGTGCTGACCGGGCCTTGATCAGCGTTACGACCCGGCACAGTGAGGGAGGGAGGGAGGCAGTAGGTCGGTCGTCCGTCCGTTCGTCAGTGTGCCGGCGGTGGTTGTTCGAAAAACGACTAAGTGCTGACCGGGTCATGATCAGCGTTACGACCCGGTGCAGTGAGGGAGGGAGGGAGGGAGGCAGTAGGTCGGTCGTCCATCCGTTCGTCAGTGTGCCGGCGATGGTTGTTCGAAAAACGACGAAGTGCTGACCGGGCCTTGATCAGCGTTACGACCCGGTGCAGTGAGGGAGGGAGGGAGGCACTAGGACAGTCGTCCGCCCGTTAGTCAGTGTGCCGGCGGTGGTTGTTCGAAAAACGACTAAGTGCTGACCGGGCCTTGATCAGCGTTACGACCCGGCACCGGTCAGGGAGGGAGGGAGGGAGGCAGTAGGTCGGTCGTCCGTCCGTTCGTCACTGTGCCGGCGGTGGTAGTTCGAAAAACGACTAAGTGCTGACCGGGCCTTGATCAGCGTTACGACCCGGAGCATTGAGGGAGGGAGGGAGGCAGTAGGTCGGTCGTCCGTCCGTTTGTCAGTGTGCCGGCAGTGATGGTTGTTCGAAAAAATGACTAAGGGCTGACCGGGCCTTGATCAGCGTTACGACCCGGCGCTGGTCAGGGCGGGAGGGAGGGAGGCAGTAGGTCGGTCGTCCATCCGTTCGTCAGTGTGCCGGCGGTGGTAGTTCGAAAAACGACTAAGTGCTGACCGGGCCTAGATCAGCGTTACGACCCGGTGCAGTGAGGGAGGGAGGGAGGCAGTAGGTCGGTCGTCCGTCCGGTCGTCAATGTGCTGGCGGTGGTTGTTCGAAAAACGACTAAGTGCTGACCGGGCCTTGATCAGCGTTACGACCCGGTGCAGTGAGGGAGGGAGGGAGGAACTAGGACAGTCGTCCGCCCGTTAGTCAGTGTGTCGGCGGTTGTTGTTCGAAAAACGACTAAGTGCTGACCGGGCCATGAACAGCGTTACGACCCGGCACCGGTCAGGAAGGGAGGGAGGGTGGCAGTAGGTCGGTCGTCCGTTCGTTGGTCAGTGTGCCGGCGGTGGTAGTTCGAAAAACGACTAAGTGCTGACCGGGCCTTGATCAGCGTTACGACCCGGCACCGGTCAGGAAGGGAGGGAGGGTGGCAGTAGGTCGGTCGTCCATCCGTTCGTCAGTGTGCCGGCGGTGGTAGTTCGAAAAACGACTAAGTGCTGACCGGGCCTTGATCAGCGTTACGACCCGGTACAGTGAGGGAGGGAGGGAGGCAGTAGGTCGGTCGTCCGTCCGTTCGTCAGTGTGCCGGCGGTGGTTGTTCGAAAAACGACTAAGTGCTGACCGGGTCATGATCAGCGTTACGACCCGGTGCAGTGAGGGAGGGAGGGAGGGAGGCAGTAGGTCGGTCGTCCATCCGTTCGTCAGTGTGCCGGCGATGGTTGTTCGAAAAACGACGAAGTGCTGACCGGGCCTTGATCAGCGTTACGACCCGGTGCAGTGAGGGAGGGAGGGAGGCACTAGGACAGTCGTCCGCCCGTTAGTCAGTGTGCCGGCGGTGGTTGTTCGAAAAACGACTAAGTGCTGACCGGGCCTTGATCAGCGTTACGACCCGGCACCGGTCAGGGAGGGAGGGAGGGAGGCAGTAGGTCGGTCGTCCGTCCGTTCGTCACTGTGCCGGCGGTGGTAGTTCGAAAAACGACTAAGTGCTGACCGGGCCTTGATCAGCGTTACGACCCGGAGCATTGAGGGAGGGAGGGAGGCAGTAGGTCGGTCGTCCGTCCGTTTGTCAGTGTGCCGGCAGTGATGGTTGTTCGAAAAAATGACTAAGGGCTGACCGGGCCTTGATCAGCGTTACGACCCGGCGCTGGTCAGGGCGGGAGGGAGGGAGGCAGTAGGTCGGTCGTCCATCCGTTCGTCAGTGTGCCGGCGGTGGTAGTTCGAAAAACGACTAAGTGCTGACCGGGCCTAGATCAGCGTTACGACCCGGTGCAGTGAGGGAGGGAGGGAGGCAGTAGGTCGGTCGTCCGTCCGGTCGTCAATGTGCTGGCGGTGGTTGTTCGAAAAACGACTAAGTGCTGACCGGGCCTTGATCAGCGTTACGACCCGGTGCAGTGAGGGAGGGAGGGAGGAACTAGGACAGTCGTCCGCCCGTTAGTCAGTGTGTCGGCGGTTGTTGTTCGAAAAACGACTAAGTGCTGACCGGGCCATGAACAGCGTTACGACCCGGCACCGGTCAGGAAGGGAGGGAGGGTGGCAGTAGGTCGGTCGTCCGTTCGTTGGTCAGTGTGCCGGCGGTGGTAGTTCGAAAAACGACTAAGTGCTGACCGGGCCTTGATCAGCGTTACGACCCGGCACCGGTCAGGAAGGGAGGGAGGGTGGCAGTAGGTCGGTCGTCCATCCGTTCGTCAGTGTGCCGGCGGTGGTAGTTCGAAAAACGACTAAGTGCTGACCGGGCCTTGATCAGCGTTACGACCCGGTACAGTGAGGGAGGGAGGGAGGCAGTAGGTCGGTCGTCCGTCCGTTCGTCAGTTTGCCGGCGGTGGTTGTTCGAAAAACGACTAAGTGCTGACCGGGTCATGATCAGCGTTACGACCCGGTGCAGTGAGGGAGGGAGGGAGGGAGGCAGTAGGTCGGTCGTCCATCCGTTCGTCAGTGTGCCGGCGATGGTTGTTCGAAAAACGACTAATTGCTGACCGGGCCTTGATCAGCGTTACGACCCGGTGCAGTGAGGGAGGGAGGGAGGCACTAGGACAGTCGTCCGCCCGTTAGTCAGTGTGCCGGCGGTGGTTGTTCGAAAAACGACTAAGTGCTGACCGGGCCTTGATCAGCGTTACGACCGGCACCGGTCAGGGAGGGAGGGAGGGAGGCAGTAGGTCGGTCGTCCGTCCGTTCGTCACTGTGCCGGCGGTGGTAGTTCGAAAAACGACTAAGTGCTGACCGGGCCTTGATCAGCGTTACGACCCGGAGCTTTGAGGGAGGGAGGGAGGCAGTAGGTCGGTCGTCCGTCCGTTTGTCAGTGTGCCGGCAGTGATGGTTGTTCGAAAAAAATGACTAAGGGCTGACCGGGCCTTGATCAGCGTTACGACCCGGCGCTGGTCAGGGCGGGAGGGAGGGAGGCAGTAGGTCGGTCGTCCATCCGTTCGTCAGTGTGCCGGCGGTGGTAGTTCGAAAAACGACTAAGTGCTGACCGGGCCTAGATCAGCGTTACGACCCTGTGCAGTGAGGGAGGGAGGGAGGCAGTAGGTCGGTCGTCCGTCCGGTCGTCAGTGTGCCGGCGGTGGTTGTTCGAAAAACGACTAAGTGCTGACCGGGCCATGATCAGCGTTACGACCCGGTGCAGTGAGGGTGGGAGGGAGGAACTAGGACAGTCGTCCGCCCGTTAGTCAGTGTGTCGGCGGTTGTTGTTCGAAAAACGACTAAGTGCTGACCGGGCCATGAACAGCGTTACGACCCGGCACCGGTCAGATAGGGAGGGAGGGTGGCAGTAGGTCGGTCGTCCGTTCGTTGGTCAGTGTGCCGGCGGTGGTTGTTCGAAAAACGACTAAGCGCTGACCGGGTCATGATCAGCGTTACGACCCGGTGCAGTGAGGGAGGGAGGGAGGGAGGCAGTAGGTCGGTCGTCCGTCCGTTCGTCAGTGTGCCGGCGGTGGTTGTTCGAAAAACGACTAAGTGCTTACCGGGCCTTGATCAGCGTTACGACCCGGTGCAGTGAGGGAGGGAGGGAGGGAGGCAGTAGGTCGGTCGTCCATCCGTTCGTCAGTGTGCCGGCGGTGGTTGTTCGAAAAACGACTAAGTGCTGACCGGGCCATGATCAGCGTTACGACCCGGTGCAGTGAGGGAGGGAGGGAGGCACTAGGACAGTCGTCCGCCCGTTAGTCAGTGTGTCGGCGGTTGTTGTTCGAAAAACGACTAAGTGCTGACCGGGCCATGAACAGCGTTACGACCCGGCACCGGTCAGGGAGGGAGGCAGTAGGTCGGTCGTCCGTCCGTTCGTCATTGTGCCGGCGGTGGTAGTTCGAAAAACGACTAAGTGCTGACCGGGCCTTGATCAGCGTTACGACCCGGAGCATTGAGGGAGGGAGGGAGGCAGTAGGTCGGTCGTCCGTCCGTTTGTCAGTGTGCCGGCAGCGATGGTTGTTCGAAAAATGACTAAGGGCTGACCGGGCCTTGATCAGCGTTACGACCCGGAGCATTGAGGGAGGGAGGGAGGCAGTAGGTCGGTCGTCCATCCGTTCGTCAGTGTGCCGGCGGTGGTAGTTCGAAAAACGACTAAGTGCTGACCGGGCCTAGATCAGCGTTACGACCCGGTGCAGTGAGGGAGGGAGGGAGGCAGTAGGTCGGTCGTCCGTCCGGTCGTCAGTGTGCCGGCGGTGGTTGTTCGAAAAACGACTAAGTGCTGACCGGGCCATGAACAGCGTTACGACCCGGCACCGGTCAGGAAGGGAGGGAGGGTGGCAGTAGGTCGGTCGTCCGTCCGTTCGTCAGTGTGCCGGCGGTGGTAGTTCGAAAAACGACTAAGTGCTGACCGGGCCATGAACAGCGTTACGACCCGGCACCGGTCAGGAAGGGAGGGAGGGTGGCAGTAGGTCGGTCGTCCATCCGTTCGTCAGTGTGCCGGCGGTGGTAGTTCGAAAAAAGACTAAGTGCTGACCGGGCCTTGATCAGCGTTACGACCCGGTACAGTGAGGGAGGGAGGGAGGCAGTAGGTCGGTCGTCCGTCCGTTCGTCAGTGTGCCGGCGGTGGTTGTTCGAAAAACGACTAAGTGCTGACCGGGTCATGATCAGCGTTACGACCCGGTGCAGTGAGGGAGGGAGGGAGGGAGGCAGTAGGTCGGTCGTCCATCCGTTCGTCAGTGTGCCGGCGATGGTTGTTCGAAAAACGACTAAGTGCTGACCGGGCCTTGATCAGCGTTACGACCCGGTGCAGTGAGGGAGGGAGGGAGGCACTAGGACAGTCGTCCGCCCGTTAGTCAGTGTGCCGGCGGTGGTTGTTCGAAAAACGACTAAGTGCTGACCGGGCCTTGATCAGCGTTACGACCCGGCACCGGTCAGGGAGGGAGGGAGGGAGGCAGTAGGTCGGTCGTCCGTCCGTTCGTCACTGTGCCGGCGGTGGTAGTTCGAAAAACGACTAAGTGCTGACCGGGCCTTGATCAGCGTTACGACCCGGAGCTTTGAGGGAGGGAGGGAGGCAGTAGGTCGGTCGTCCGTCCGTTTGTCAGTGTGCCGGCAGTGATGGTTGTTCGAAAAAATGACTAAGGGCTGACCGGGCCATGAACAGCGTTACGACCCGGCGCTGGTCAGGGCGGGAGGGAGGGAGGCAGTAGGTCGGTCGTCCATCCGTTCGTCAGTGTGCCGGCGGTGGTTGTTCGAAAAACGACTAAGTGCTGACCGGGCCATGAACAGCGTTACGACCCGGCACCGGTCAGGAAGGGAGGGAGGGTGGCAGTAGGTCGGTCGTCCGTTCGTTGGTCAGTGTGCCGGCGGTGGTAGTTCGAAAAACGACTAAGTGCTGACCGGGCCTTGATCAGCGTTACGACCCGGTGCAGTGAGGGAGGGAGGGAGGCAGTAGGTCGGTCGTCCGTCCGTTCGTCAGTGTGCCGGCGGTGGTTGTTCGAAAAACGACTAAGTGCTGACCGGGCCATGAACAGCGTTACGACCCGGCACCGGTCAGGAAGGGAGGGAGGGTGGCAGTAGGTCGGTCGTCCGTTCGTTGGTCAGTGTGCCGGCGGTGGTAGTTCGAAAAACGACTAAGTGCTGACCGGGCCATGAACAGCGTTACGACCCGGCACCGGTCAGGAAGGGAGGGAGGGTGGCAGTAGGTCGGTCGTCCATCCGTTCGTCAGTGTGCCGGCGGTGGTAGTTCGAAAAACGACTAAGTGCTGACCGGGCCTTGATCAGCGTTACGACCCGGTACAGTGAGGGAGGGAGGGAGGCAGTAGGTCGGTCGTCCGTCCGTTCGTCAGTGTGCCGGCGGTGGTTGTTCGAAAAACGACTAAGTGCTGACCGGGCCTTGATCAGCGTTACGACCCGGAGCATTGAGGGAGGGAGGGAGGCAGTAGGTCGGTCGTCCGTCCGTCCGTTTGTCAGTGTGCCGGCAGCGATGGTTGTTCGAAAAATGACTAAGGGCTGACCGGGCCTTGATCAGCGTTACGACCCGGAGCATTGAGGGAGGGAGGGAGGGAGGCAGTAGGTCGGTCGTCCATCCGTTCGTCAGTGTGCCGGCGGTGGTAGTTCGAAAAACGACTAAGTGCTGACCGGGCCTTGATCAGCGTTACGACCCGGTGCAGTGAGGGAGGGAGGGAGGCAGTAGGTCGGTCGTCCGTCCGTTCGTCAGTGTGCCGGTGGTGGTTGTTCGAAAAACGACTAAGTGCTGACCGGGCCTTGATCAGCGTTACGACCCGGCGCAGTGAGGGAGGGAGGGAGGGAGGCAGTAGGTCGGTCGTCCATCCGTTCGTCAGTGTGCCGGCGGTGGTTGTTCGAAAAACGACTAAGTGCTGACCGGGCCTTGATCAGCGTTACGACCCGGTGCAGTGAGGGAGGGAGGGAGGCACTAGGACAGTCGTCCGCCCGTTAGTCAGTGTGTCGGCGGTTGTTGTTCGAAAAACGACTAAGTGCTGACCGGGCCATGAACAGCGTTACGACCCGGCACCGGTCAGGAAGGGAGGGAGGGTGGCAGTAGGTCGGTCGTCCGTTCGTTCGTCAGTGTGCCGGCGGTTGTTGTTCGAAAAACGACTAAGTGCTGACCGGGCCTTGATCAGCGTTACGACCCGGTGCAGTGAGGGAGGGAGGGAGGCAGTAGGTCGGTCGTCCATCCGTTCGTCAGTGTGCCGGCGGTGGTAGTTCGAAAAACGACTAAGTGCTGACCGGGCCTTGATCAGCGTTACGACCCGGTGCAGTGAGGGAGGGAGGGAGGGAGGCAGTAGGTCGGTCGTCCATCCGTTCGTCAGTGTGCCGGCGGTGGTTGTTCGAAAAACGACTAAGTGCTGACCGGGCCATGATCAGCGTTACGACCCGGTGCAGTGAGGGAGGGAGGGAGGCACTAGGACAGTCGTCCGCCCGTTAGTCAGTGTGCCGGCGGTGGTTGTTCGAAAAACGACTAAGTGCTGACCGGGCCTTGATCAGCGTTACGACCCGGCACCGGTCAGGGAGGGAGGGAGGGAGGCAGTAGGTCGGTCGTCCGTCCGTTCGTCACTGTGCCGGCGGTGGTAGTTCGAAAAACGACTAAGTGCTGACCGGGCCTTGATCAGCGTTACGACCCGGCACCGGTCAGGAAGGGAGGGAGGGTGGCAGTAGGTCGGTCGTCCATCCGTTCGTCAGTGTGCCGGCGGTGGTAGTTCGAAAAACGACTAAGTGCTGACCGGGCCTTGATCAGCGTTACGACCCGGTACAGTGAGGGAGGGAGGGAGGCAGTAGGTCGGTCGTCCGTCCGTTCGTCAGTGTGCCGGCGGTGGTTGTTCGAAAAACGACTAAGTGCTGACCGGGTCATGATCAGCGTTACGACCCGGTGCAGTGAGGGAGGGAGGGAGGGTGGCAGTAGGTCGGTCGTCCATCCGTTCGTCAGTGTGCCGGCGGTGGTAGTTCGAAAAACGACTAAGTGCTGACCGGGCCTTGATCAGCGTTACGACCCGGTACAGTGAGGGAGGGAGGGAGGCAGTAGGTCGGTCGTCCGTCCGTTCGTCAGTGTGCCGGCGGTGGTTGTTCGAAAAACGACTAAGTGCTGACCGGGTTATGATCAGCGTTACGACCCGGTGCAGTGAGGGAGGGAGGGAGGGAGGCAGTAGGTCGGTCGTCCATCCGTTCGTCAGTGTGCCGGCGATGGTTGTTCGAAAAACGACTAAGTGCTGACCGGGCCTTGATCAGCGTTACGACCCGGTGCAGTGAGGGAGGGAGGGAGGCACTAGGACAGTCGTCCGCCCGTTAGTCAGTGTGCCGGCGGTGGTTGTTCGAAAAACGACTAAGTGCTGACCGGGCCTTGATCAGCGTTACGACCCGGCACCGGTCAGGGAGGGAGGGAGGGAGGCAGTAGGTCGGTCGTCCGTCCGTTCGTCACTGTGCCGGCGGTGGTAGTTCGAAAAACGACTAAGTGCTGACCGGGCCTTGATCAGCGTTACGACCCGGAGCATTGAGGGAGGGAGGGAGGGAGGCAGTAGGTCGGTCGTCCGTCCGTTTGTCAGTGTGCCGGCAGTGATGGTTGTTCGAAAAAATGACTAAGGGCTGACCGGGCCTTGATCAGCGTTACGACCCGGCGCTGGTCAGGGAGGGAGGGAGGGAGGCAGTAGGTCGGTCGTCCATCCGTTCGTCAGTGTGCCGGCGGTGGTAGTTCGAAAAACGACTAAGTGCTGACCGGGCCTTGATCAGCGTTACGACCCGGTGCAGTGAGGGAGGGAGGGAGGCAGTAGGTCGGTCGTCCGTCCGTTTGTCAGTGTGCCGGCAGTGATGGTTGTTCGAAAAACGACTAAGTGCTGACCGGGCCTTGATCAGCGTTACGACCCGGTGCAGTGAGGGAGGGAGGGAGGCAGTAGGTCGGTCGTCCATCCGTTCGTCAGTGTGCCGGCGGTGGTAGTTCGAAAAACGACTAAGTGCTGACCGGGCCTAGATCAGCGTTACGACCCGGTGCAGTGAGGGAGGGAGGGAGGCAGTAGGTCGGTCGTCCGTCCGGTCGTCAATGTGCTGGCGGTGGTTGTTCGAAAAACGACTAAGTGCTGACCGGGCCATGATCAGCGTTACGACCCGGTGCAGTGAGGGAGGGAGGGAGGAACTAGGACAGTCGTCCGCCCGTTAGTCAGTGTGTCGGCGGTTGTTGTTCGAAAAACGACTAAGTGCTGACCGGGCCATGAACAGCGTTACGACCCGGCACCGGTCAGGAAGGGAGGGAGGGTGGCAGTAGGTCGGTCGTCCGTTCGTTGGTCAGTGTGCCGGCGGTGGTAGTTCGAAAAACGACTAAGTGCTGACCGGGCCTTGATCAGCGTTACGACCCGGAGCATTGAGGGAGGGAGGGAGGCAGTAGGTCGGTCGTCCGTCCGTTTGTCAGTGTGCCGGCAGTGATGGTTGTTCGAAAAACGACTAAGGGCTGACCGGGCCTTAATCAGCGTTACGACCCGGCGCTGGTCAGGGAGGGAGGGAGGGAGGCAGTAGGTCGGTCGTCCATCCGTTCGTCAGTGTGCCGGCGGTGGTAGTTCGAAAAACGACTAAGTGCTGACCGGGCCTTGATCAGCGTTACGACCCGGTGCAGTGAGGGAGGGAGGGAGGCAGTAGGTCGGTCGTCCGTCCGTTTGTCAGTGTGCCGGCAGTGATGGTTGTTCGAAAAACGACTAAGTGCTGACCGGGCCTTGATCAGCGTTACGACCCGGTGCAGTGAGGGAGGGAGGGAGGCAGTAGGTTGTTCGTCCGTCCGTTCGTCAGTGTGCCGGCGGTGGTTGTTCGAAAAACGACTAAGTGCTGACCGGGCCTTGATCAGCGTTACGACCCGGTGCAGTGAGGGAGGGAGGGAGGCAGTAGGTTGGTCGTCCGTCCGTTCGTCAGTGTGCCGGCGGTGGTTGTTCGAAAAACGACTAAGTGCTGACCGGGCCTTGATCAGCGTTACGACCCGGAGCAGTGAGGGAGGGAGGGAGGTAGTAGGTCGGTCGTCCGTTCGTTCGTCAGTGTGCCGGCGGTGGTTGTTCGAAAAACGACTAAGTGCTGACCGGGCCTTGATCAGCGTTACGACCCGGCACCGGTCAGGGAGGGAGGGAGGGAGGCAGTAGGTCGGTCGTCCGTCCGTTCGTCATTGTGCCGGCGGTGATTGTTCGAAAAACGACTAAGTGCTGACCGGGCCTTAATCAGCGTTACGACCAGGCACCGGTCAGGGAGGGAGGGAGGGAGGCAGTAGGTCGGTCGTCCATCCGTTCGTCAGTGTGCCGGCGGTGGTAGTTCGAAAAACGACTAAGTGCTGACCGGGCCTAGATCAGCGTTACGACCCGTTGCAGTGAGGGAGGGAGGGAGGCAGTAGGTCGGTCGTCCGTCCGGTCGTCAGTGTGCCGGCGGTGGTTGTTCGAAAAACGACTAAGTGCTGACCGGGCCTTGATCAGCGTTACGACCCGGTGCAGTGAGGGAGGGAGGGAGGCACTAGGACAGTCGTCCGCCCGTTAGTCAGTGTGTCGGCGGTTGTTGTTCGAAAAACGACTAAGTGCTGACCGGGCCATGAACAGCGTTACGACCCGGCACCGGTCAGGAAGGGAGGGAGGGTGGCAGTAGGTCGGTCGTCCGTCCGTTCGTCAGTGTGCCGGCGGTGGTTGTTCGAAAAACGAATAAGTGCTGACCGGGCCTTAATCAGCGTTACGACCCGGCACCGGTCAGGGAGGGAGGGAGGGAGGCAGTAGGTCGGTCGTCCGTCCGTTCGTCAGTGTGCCGGCGGTGGTTGTTCGAAAAACGACTAAGTGCTGACCGGGCCTTGATCAGCGTTACGACCCGGAGCAGTGAGGGAGGGAGGGAGGCAGTAGGTCGGTCGTCTGTCCGTTCGCCAGTGTGCCGGCGGTGGTTGTTCGAAAAACGACTAAGTGCTGACCGGGCCTTGATCAGCGTTACGACCCAGAGCATTGAGGGAGGGAGGGAGGGAGTAGGTCGGTCGTCCGTCCGTTTGTCAGTGTGCCGGCAGTGATGGTTGTTCGAAAAACGACTAAGGGCTGACCGGGCCTTAATCAGCGTTACGACCCGGCGCTGGTCAGGGAGGGAGGGAGGGAGGCAGTAGGTCGGTCGTCCGTCCGTTCGTCATTGTGCCGGCGGTGATAGTTCGAAAAACGACTAAGTGCTGACCGGGCCTTGATCAGCGTTACGACCCGGTGCAGTGAGGGAGGGAGGGAGGGAGGAACTAGGACAGTCGTCCGCCCGTTAGTCAGTGTGTCGGCGGTTGTTGTTCGAAAAACGACTAAGTGCTGACCGGGCCATGAACAGCGTTACGACCCGGCACCGGTCAGGAAGGGAGGGAGGGTGGCAGTAGGTCGGTCGTCCGTTCGTTGGTCAGTGTGCCGGCGGTGGTAGTTCGAAAAACGACTAAGTGCTGACCGGGCCTTGATCAGCGTTACGACCCGGTGCAGTGAGGGAGGGAGGGAGGGAGGCAGTAGGTCGGTCGTCCGTCCGTTCGTCAGTGTGCCGGCGGTGGTAGTTCGAAAAACGACTAAGTGCTGACCGGGCCATGAACAGCGTTACGACCCGGCACCGGTCAGGAAGGGAGGGAGGGTGGCAGTAGGTCGGTCGTCCATCCGTTCGTCAGTGTGCCGGCGGTGGTAGTTCGAAAAACGACTAAGTGCTGACCGGGCCTTGATCAGCGTTACGACCCGGCACAGTGAGGGAGGGAGGGAGGCAGTAGGTCGGTCGTCCGTCCGTTCGTCAGTGTGCCGGCGGTGGTTGTTCGAAAAACGACTAAGTGCTGACCGGGTCATGATCAGCGTTACGACCCGGTGCAGTGAGGGAGGGAGGGAGGGAGGCAGTAGGTCGGTCGTCCATCCGTTCGTCAGTGTGCCGGCGATGGTTGTTCGAAAAACGACGAAGTGCTGACTGGGCCTTGATCAGCGTTACGACCCGGTGCAGTGAGGGAGGGAGGGAGGCACTAGGACAGTCGTCCGCCCGTTAGTCAGTGTGCCGGCGGTGGTTGTTCGAAAAACGACTAAGTGCTGACCGGGCCTTGATCAGCGTTACGACCCGGCACCGGTCAGGGAGGGAGGGAGGGAGGCAGTAGGTCGGTCGTCCGTCCGTTCGTCACTGTGCCGGCGGTGGTAGTTCGAAAAACGACTAAGTGCTGACCGGGCCTTGATCAGCGTTACGACCCGGAGCATTGAGGGAGGGAGGGAGGCAGTAGGTCGGTCGTCCGTCCGTTTGTCAGTGTGCCGGCAGTGATGGTTGTTCGAAAAAATGACTAAGGGCTGACCGGGCCTTGATCAGCGTTACGACCCGGCGCTGGTCAGGGCGGGAGGGAGGGAGGCAGTAGGTCGGTCGTCCATCCGTTCGTCAGTGTGCCGGCGGTGGTAGTTCGAAAAACGACTAAGTGCTGACCGGGCCTAGATCAGCGTTACGACCCGGTGCAGTGAGGGAGGGAGGGAGGCAGTAGGTCGGTCGTCCGTCCGGTCGTCAATGTGCTGGCGGTGGTTGTTCGAAAAACGACTAAGTGCTGACCGGGC
Source organism: Tubulanus polymorphus (assembly GCF_964204645.1). Lineage (NCBI taxonomy): Eukaryota > Metazoa > Nemertea > Palaeonemertea > Tubulaniformes > Tubulanidae > Tubulanus > Tubulanus polymorphus. Next base: position 7,461,318 of record NC_134036.1, read on the forward strand.
CTTGATCAGCGTTACGACCCGGTGCAGTGAGGGAGGGAGGGAGGAACTAGGACAGTCGTCCGCCCGTTAGTCAGTGTGTCGGCGGTTGTTGTTCGAAAAACGACTAAGTGCTGACCGGGCCATGAACAGCGTTACGACCCGGCACCGGTCAGGAAGGGAGGGAGGGTGGCAGTAGGTCGGTCGTCCGTTCGTTGGTCAGTGTGCCGGCGGTGGTAGTTCGAAAAACGACTAAGTGCTGACCGGGCCTTGATCAGCGTTACGACCCGGTGCAGTGAGGGAGGGAGGGAGGCAGTAGGTCGGTCTTCCGTCCGTTCGTCAGTGTGCCGGCGGTGGTAGTTCGAAAAACGACTAAGTGCTGACCGGGCCATGAACAGCGTTACGACCCGGCACCGGTCAGGAAGGGAGGGAGGGTGGCAGTAGGTCGGTCGTCCATCCGTTCGTCAGTGTGCCGGCGGTGGTAGTTCGAAAAACGACTAAGTGCTGACCGGGCCTTGATCAGCGTTACGACCCGGTACAGTGAGGGAGGGAGGGAGGCAGTAGGTCGGTCGTCCGTCCGTTCGTCAGTTTGCCGGCGGTGGTTGTTCGAAAAACGACTAAGTGCTGACCGGGTCATGATCAGCGTTACGACCCGGTGCAGTGAGGGAGGGAGGAAGGGAGGCAGTAGGTCGGTCGTCCATCCGTTCGTCAGTGTGCCGGCGATGGTTGTTCGAAAAACGACTAATTGCTGACCGGGCCTTGATCAGCGTTACGACCCGGTGCAGTGAGGGAGGGAGGGAGGCACTAGGACAGTCGTCCGCCCGTTAGTCAGTGTGCCGGCGGTGGTTGTTCGAAAAACGACTAAGTGCTGACCGGGCCTTGATCAGCGTTACGACCCGGCACCGGTCAGGGAGGGAGGGAGGGAGGCAGTAGGTCGGTCGTCCGTCCGTTCGTCACTGTGCCGGCGATGGTAGTTCGAAAAACGACTAAGTGCTGACCGGGCCTTGATCAGCGTTACGACCCGGAGCTTTGAGGGAGGGAGGGAGGCAGTAGGTCGGTCGTCCGTCCGTTTGTCAGTGTGCCGGCAGTGATGGTTGTTCGAAAAAATGACTAAGGGCTGACCGGGCCTTGATCAGCGTTACGACCCGGCGCTGGTCAGGGCGGGAGGGAGGGAGGCAGTAGGTCGGTCGTCCATCCGTTCGTCAGTGTGCCGGCGGTGGTAGTTCGAAAAACGACTAAGTGCTGACCGGGCCTAGATCAGCGTTACGACCCTGTGCAGTGAGGGAGGGAGGGAGGCAGTAGGTCGGTCGTCCGTCCGGTCGTCAGTGTGCCGGCGGTGGTTGTTCGAAAAACGACTAAGTGCTGACCGGGCCATGATCAGCGTTACGACCCGGTGCAGTGAGGGTGGGAGGGAGGAACTAGGACAGTCGTCCGCCCGTTAGTCAGTGTGTCGGCGGTTGTTGTTCGAAAAACGACTAAGTGCTGACCGGGCCATGAACAGCGTTACGACCCGGCACCGGTCAGATAGGGAGGGAGGGTGGCAGTAGGTCGGTCGTCCGTTCGTTGGTCAGTGTGCCGGCGGTGGTAGTTCGAAAAACGACTAAGTGCTGACCGGGCCTTGATCAGCGTTACGACCCGGTGCAGTGAGGGAGGGAGGGAGGCAGTAGGTCGGTCGTCCGTCCGTTCGTCAGTGTGCCGGCGGTGGTAGTTCGAAAAACGACTAAGTGCTGACCGGGCCATGAACAGCGTTACGACCCGGCACCGGTCAGGAAGGGAGGAAGGGTGTTAGTAGGTCGGTCGTCCATCCGTTCGTCAGTGTGCCGGCGGTGGTAGTTCGAAAAACGACTAAGTGCTGACCGGGCCTTGATCAGCGTTACGACCCGGTACAGTGAGGGAGGGAGGGAGGCAGTAGGTCGGTCGTCCGTCCGTTCGTCAGTGTGCCGGCGGTGGTTGTTCGAAAAACGACTAAGTGCTGACCGGGTCATGATCAGCGTTACGACCCGGTGCAGTGAGGGAGGGAGGGAGGGAGGCAGTAGGTCGGTCGTCCATCCGTTCGTCAGTGTGCCGGCGGTGGTTGTTCGAAAAACGACTAAGTGCTGACCGGGCCTTGATCAGCGTTACGACCCGGTGCAGTGAGGGAGGGAGGGAGGGAGGCAGTAGGTCGGTCGTCCATCCGTTCGTCAGTGTGCCGGCGGTGGTTGTTCGAAAAACGACTAAGTGCTGACCGGGCCATGAACAGCGTTACGACCCGGTACCGGTCAGGAAGGGAGGGAGGGTGGCAGTAGGTCGGTCGTCCGTTCGTTCGTCAGTGTGCCGGCGGTGGTTGTTCGAAAAACGACTAAGTGCTGACCGGGCCATGAACAGCGTTACGACCCGGCACCGGTCAGGAAGGGAGGGAGGGTGGCAGTAGGTCGGTCGTCCGTTCGTTGGTCAGTGTGCCGGCGGTGGTAGTTCGAAAAACGACTAAGTGCTGACCGGGCCATGAACAGCGTTACGACCCGGCACCGGTCAGGAAGGGAGGGAGGGTGGCAGTAGGTCGGTCGTCCATCCGTTCGTCAGTGTGCCGGCGGTGGTAGTTCGAAAAACGACTAAGTGCTGACCGGGCCTTGATCAGCGTTACGACCCGGTGCAGTGAGGGAGGGAGGGAGGCAGTAGGTCGGTCGTCCGTCCGTTCGTCAGTGTGCCGGCGGTGGTTGTTCGAAAAACGACTAAGTGCTGACCGGGTCATGATCAGCGTTACGACCCGGTGCAGTGAGGGAGGGAGGGAGGGAGGCAGTAGGTCGGTCGTCCGTCCGTTCGTCAGTGTGCCGGCGGTGGTTGTTCGAAAAACGACTAAGTGCTTACCGGGCCTTGATCAGCGTTACGACCCGGTGCAGTGAGGGAGGGAGGGAGGGAGGCAGTAGGTCGGTCGTCCATCCGTTCGTCAGTGTGCCGGCGGTGGTTGTTCGAAAAACGACTAAGTGCTGACCGGGCCATGATCAGCGTTACGACCCGGTGCAGTGAGGGAGGGAGGGAGGCACTAGGACAGTCGTCCGCCCGTTAGTCAGTGTGTCGGCGGTTGTTGTTCGAAAAACGACTAAGTGCTGACCGGGCCATGAACAGCGTTACGACCCGGCACCGGTCAGGGAGGGAGGCAGTAGGTCGGTCGTCCGTCCGTTCGTCATTGTGCCGGCGGTGGTAGTTCGAAAAACGACTAAGTGCTGACCGGGCCTTGATCAGCGTTACGACCCGGAGCATTGAGGGAGGGAGGGAGGCAGTAGGTCGGTCGTCCGTCCGTTTGTCAGTGTGCCGGCAGCGATGGTTGTTCGAAAAATGACTAAGGGCTGACCGGGCCTTGATCAGCGTTACGACCCGGAGCATTGAGGGAGGGAGGGAGGCAGTAGGTCGGTCGTCCATCCGTTCGTCAGTGTGCCGGCGGTGGTAGTTCGAAAAACGACTAAGTGCTGACCGGGCCTAGATCAGCGTTACGACCCGGTGCAGTGAGGGAGGGAGGGAGGCAGTAGGTCGGTCGTCCGTCCGGTCGTCAGTGTGCCGGCGGTGGTTGTTCGAAAAACGACTAAGTGCTGACCGGGCCATGAACAGCGTTACGACCCGGCACCGGTCAGGAAGGGAGGGAGGGTGGCAGTAGGTCGGTCGTCCGTCCGTTCGTCAGTGTGCCGGCGGTGGTAGTTCGAAAAACGACTAAGTGCTGACCGGGCCATGAACAGCGTTACGACCCGGCACCGGTCAGGAAGGGAGGGAGGGTGGCAGTAGGTCGGTCGTCCATCCGTTCGTCAGTGTGCCGGCGGTGGTAGTTCGAAAAACGACTAAGTGCTGACCGGGCCTTGATCAGCGTTACGACCCGGTACAGTGAGGGAGGGAGGGAGGCAGTAGGTCGGTCGTCCGTCCGTTCGTCAGTGTGCCGGCGGTGGTTGTTCGAAAAACGACTAAGTGCTGACCGGGTCATGATCAGCGTTACGACCCGGTGCAGTGAGGGAGGGAGGGAGGGAGGCAGTAGGTCGGTCGTCCATCCGTTCGTCAGTGTGCCGGCGATGGTTGTTCGAAAAACGACTAAGTGCTGACCGGGCCTTGATCAGCGTTACGACCCGGTGCAGTGAGGGAGGGAGGGAGGCACTAGGACAGTCGTCCGCCCGTTAGTCAGTGTGCCGGCGGTGGTTGTTCGAAAAACGACTAAGTGCTGACCGGGCCTTGATCAGCGTTACGACCCGGCACCGGTCAGGGAGGGAGGGAGGGAGGCAGTAGGTCGGTCGTCCGTCCGTTCGTCACTGTGCCGGCGGTGGTAGTTCGAAAAACGACTAAGTGCTGACCGGGCCTTGATCAGCGTTACGACCCGGAGCTTTGAGGGAGGGAGGGAGGCAGTAGGTCGGTCGTCCGTCCGTTTGTCAGTGTGCCGGCAGTGATGGTTGTTCGAAAAAATGACTAAGGGCTGACCGGGCCATGAACAGCGTTACGACCCGGCGCTGGTCAGGGCGGGAGGGAGGGAGGCAGTAGGTCGGTCGTCCATCCGTTCGTCAGTGTGCCGGCGGTGGTTGTTCGAAAAACGACTAAGTGCTGACCGGGCCATGAACAGCGTTACGACCCGGCACCGGTCAGGAAGGGAGGGAGGGTGGCAGTAGGTCGGTCGTCCGTTCGTTGGTCAGTGTGCCGGCGGTGGTAGTTCGAAAAACGACTAAGTGCTGACCGGGCCTTGATCAGCGTTACGACCCGGTGCAGTGAGGGAGGGAGGGAGGCAGTAGGTCGGTCGTCCGTCCGTTCGTCAGTGTGCCGGCGGTGGTTGTTCGAAAAACGACTAAGTGCTGACCGGGCCATGAACAGCGTTACGACCCGGCACCGGTCAGGAAGGGAGGGAGGGTGGCAGTAGGTCGGTCGTCCGTTCGTTGGTCAGTGTGCCGGCGGTGGTAGTTCGAAAAACGACTAAGTGCTGACCGGGCCATGAACAGCGTTACGACCCGGCACCGGTCAGGAAGGGAGGGAGGGTGGCAGTAGGTCGGTCGTCCATCCGTTCGTCAGTGTGCCGGCGGTGGTAGTTCGAAAAACGACTAAGTGCTGACCGGGCCTTGATCAGCGTTACGACCCGGTACAGTGAGGGAGGGAGGGAGGCAGTAGGTCGGTCGTCCGTCCGTTCGTCAGTGTGCCGGCGGTGGTTGTTCGAAAAACGACTAAGTGCTGACCGGGCCTTGATCAGCGTTACGACCCGGAGCATTGAGGGAGGGAGGGAGGCAGTAGGTCGGTCGTCCGTCCGTCCGTTTGTCAGTGTGCCGGCAGCGATGGTTGTTCGAAAAATGACTAAGGGCTGACCGGGCCTTGATCAGCGTTACGACCCGGAGCATTGAGGGAGGGAGGGAGGGAGGCAGTAGGTCGGTCGTCCATCCGTTCGTCAGTGTGCCGGCGGTGGTAGTTCGAAAAACGACTAAGTGCTGACCGGGCCTTGATCAGCGTTACGACCCGGTGCAGTGAGGGAGGGAGGGAGGCAGTAGGTCGGTCGTCCGTCCGTTCGTCAGTGTGCCGGTGGTGGTTGTTCGAAAAACGACTAAGTGCTGACCGGGCCTTGATCAGCGTTACGACCCGGCGCAGTGAGGGAGGGAGGGAGGGAGGCAGTAGGTCGGTCGTCCATCCGTTCGTCAGTGTGCCGGCGGTGGTTGTTCGAAAAACGACTAAGTGCTGACCGGGCCTTGATCAGCGTTACGACCCGGTGCAGTGAGGGAGGGAGGGAGGCACTAGGACAGTCGTCCGCCCGTTAGTCAGTGTGTCGGCGGTTGTTGTTCGAAAAACGACTAAGTGCTGACCGGGCCATGAACAGCGTTACGACCCGGCACCGGTCAGGAAGGGAGGGAGGGTGGCAGTAGGTCGGTCGTCCGTTCGTTCGTCAGTGTGCCGGCGGTTGTTGTTCGAAAAACGACTAAGTGCTGACCGGGCCTTGATCAGCGTTACGACCCGGTGCAGTGAGGGAGGGAGGGAGGCAGTAGGTCGGTCGTCCATCCGTTCGTCAGTGTGCCGGCGGTGGTAGTTCGAAAAACGACTAAGTGCTGACAGGGCCTTGATCAGCGTTACGACCCGGTGCAGTGAGGGAGGGAGGGAGGGAGGCAGTAGGTCGGTCGTCCATCCGTTCGTCAGTGTGCCGGCGGTGGTTGTTCGAAAAACGACTAAGTGCTGACCGGGCCATGATCAGCGTTACGACCCGGTGCAGTGAGGGAGGGAGGGAGGCACTAGGACAGTCGTCCGCCCGTTAGTCAGTGTGCCGGCGGTGGTTGTTCGAAAAACGACTAAGTGCTGACCGGGCCTTGATCAGCGTTACGACCCGGCACCGGTCAGGGAGGGAGGGAGGGAGGCAGTAGGTCGGTCGTCCGTCCGTTCGTCACTGTGCCGGCGGTGGTAGTTCGAAAAACGACTAAGTGCTGACCGGGCCTTGATCAGCGTTACGACCCGGAGCATTGAGGGAGGGAGGGAGGCAGTAGGTCGGTCGTCCGTCCGTTTGTCAGTGTGCCGGCAGTGATGGTTGTTCGAAAAAATGACTAAGGGCTGACCGGGCCTTGATCAGCGTTACGACCCGGCGCTGGTCAGGGCGGGAGGGAGGGAGGCAGTAGGTCGGTCGTCCATCCGTTCGTCAGTGTGCCGGCGGTGGTAGTTCGAAAAACGACTAAGTACTGACCGGGCCTAGATCAGCGTTACGACCCGGTGCAGTGAGGGAGGGTGGGAGGCAGTAGGTCGGTCGGCCGTCCGGTCGTCAGTGTGCCGGCGGTGGTTGTTCGAAAAACGACTAAGTGCTGACCGGGCCATGATCAGCGTTACGACCCGGTGCAGTGAGGGAGGGAAGGAGGAACTAGGACAGTCGTCCGCCCGTTAGTCAGTGTGTCGGCGGTTGTTGTTCGAAAAACGACTAAGTGCTGACCGGGCCATGAACAGCGTTACGACCCGGCACCGGTCAGGAAGGGAGGGAGGGTGGCAGTAGGTCGGTCGTCCGTTCGTTGGTCAGTGTGCCGTTGGTGGTAGTTCGAAAAACGACTAAGTGCTGACCGGGCCTTGATCAGCGTTACGACCCGGTGCAGTGAGGGAGGGAGGGAGGCAGTAGGTCGGTCGTCCGTCCGTTCGTCAGTGTGCCGGCGGTGGTAGTTCGAAAAACGACTAAGTGCTGACCGGGCCATGAACAGCGTTACGACCCGGCACCGGTCAGGAAGGGAGGGAGGGTGGCAGTAGGTCGGTCGTCCGTTCGTTGGTCAGTGTGCCGGCGGTGGTAGTTCGAAAAACGACTAAGTGCTGACCGGGCCTTGATCAGCGTTACGACCCGGTGCAGTGAGGAGGGAGGGAGGCAGTAGGTCGGTCGTCCGTCCGTTCGTCAGTGTGCCGGCGGTGGTTGTTCGAAAAACGACTAAGTGCTGACCGGGCCTTGATCAGCGTTACGACCCGGTGCAGTGAGGGAGGGAGGGAGGGAGGCATTAGGTCGGTCGTCCATCCGTTCGTCAGTGTGCCGGCGGTGGTTGTTCGAAAAACGACTAAGTGCTGACCGGGCCATGATCAGCGTTACGACCCGGTGCAGTGAGGGAGGGAGGGAGGCACTAGGACAGTCGTCCGCCCGTTAGTCAGTGTGTCGGCGGTTGTTGTACGAAAAACGACTAAGTACTGACCGGGCCATGAACAGCGTTACGACCCGGCACCAGTCAGGAAGGGAGGGAGGGTAGCAGTAGGTCGGTCGTCCGTTCGTTCGTCAGTGTGCCGGCGGTGGTTGTTCGAAAAACGACTAAGTGCTGACCGGGCCTTGATCAGCGTTACGACCCGGTGCAGTGAGGGAGGGAGGGAGGGAGGGAGGCAGTAGGTCCGTCGTCCGCCCGTTAGTCAGTGTGTCGGCGGTTGCTGTTCGAAAAACGACTAAGTGCTGACCGGGCCATGAACAGCGTTACGACCCGGCACCGGTCAGGAAGGGAGGGAGGGTGGCAGTAGGTCGGTCGTCCGTTCGTTCGTCAGTGTGCCGGCGGTGGTAGTTCGAAAAACGACTAAGTGCTGACCGGGCATTGATCAGCGTTACGACCCGGTGCAGTGAGGGAGGGAGGGAGGCAGTAGGTCGGTCGTCCGTCCGTTCGTCAGTGTGCCGGCGGTGGTTGTTCGAAAAAACGACTAAGTGCTGACCGGGTCATAATCAGCGTTACGACCCGGTGCAGTGAGGGAGGGAGGGAGGCAGTAGGTCGGTCGTCCATCCGTTCGTCAGTGTGCCGGCGGTTGTTGTTCGAAAAACGACTAAGTGCTGACCGGGCCTTGATCAGCGTTACGACCCGGTGCAGTGAGGGAGGGAGGGAGGCAGTAGGTCGGTCGTCCATCCGTTCGTCAGTGTGCCGGCGGTGGTTGTTCGAAAAACGACTAAGTGCTGACCGGGTCATGATCAGCGTTACGACCCGGTGCAGTGAGGGAGGGAGGGAGGGAGGCAGTAGGTCGGTCGTCCATCCGTTCGTCAGTGTGCCGGCGGTGGTTGTTCGAAAAACGACTAAGTGCTGACCGGGCCATGATCAGCGTTACGACCCGGTGCAGTGAGGGATGGAGGGAGGCACTAGGACAGTCGTCCGCCCGTTAGTCAGTGTGTCGGCGGTTGTTGTTCGAAAAACGACTAAGTGCTGACCGGGCCATGAACAGCGTTACGACCCGGCACCGGTCAGGAAGGGAGGGAGGGTGGCAGTAGGTCGGTCGTCCGTTCGTTCGTCAGTGTGCCGGCGGTGGTAGTTCGAAAAACGACTAAGTGCTGACCGGGCCTTGATCAGCGTTACGACCCGTTGCAGTGAGGGAGGGAGGGAGGGAGGCAGTAGGTCCGTCGTCCGCCCGTTAGTCAGTGTGTCGGCGGTTGCTGTTCGAAAAACGACTAAGTGCTGACCGGGCCTTGATCAGCGTTACGACCCGGTGCAGTGAGGGAGGGAGGGAGGCAGTAGGTCGGTCGTCCGTCCGTTCGTCAGTGTGCCGGCGGTGGTTGTTCGAAAAACGACTAAGTGCTGACCGGGCCTTGATCAGCGTTACGACCCGGTGCAGTGAGCGAGGGAGGGAGGGAGGGAGGCATTAGGTCGGTCGTCCATCCGTTCGTCAGTGTGCCGGCGGTGGTTGTTCGAAAAACGACTAAGTGCTGACCGGGCCTTGATCAGCGTTACGACCCGGTGCAGTGAGGGAGGGAGGGAGGCAGTAGGTCGGTCGTCCGTCCGTTCGTCAGTGTGCCGGCGGTGGTTGTTCGAAAAACGACTAAGTGCTGACCGGGCCTTGATCAGCGTTACGACCCGGTGCAGTGAGCGAGGGAGGGAGGGAGGGAGGCATTAGGTCGGTCGTCCATCCGTTCGTCAGTGTGCCGGCGGTGGTTGTTCGAAAAACGACTAAGTGCTGACCGGGCCATGATCAGCGTTACGACCCGGTGCAGTGAGGGAGGGAGGGAGGCACTAGGACAGTCGTCCGCCCGTTAGTCAGTGTGTCGGCGGTTGTTGTACGAAAAACGACTAAGTACTGACCGGGCCATGAACAGCGTTACGACCCGGCACCAGTCAGGAAGGGAGGGAGGGTGGCAGTAGGTCGGTCGTCCGTTCGTTCGTCAGTGTGCCGGCGGTGGTTGTTCGAAAAACGACTAAGTGCTGACCGGGCCTTGATCAGCGTTACGACCCGGTGCAGTGAGGGAGGGAGGGAGGGAGGGAGGCAGTAGGTCCGTCGTCCGCCCGTTAGTCAGTGTGTCGGCGGTTGCTGTTCGAAAAACGACTAAGTGCTGACCGGGCCATGAACAGCGTTACGACCCGGCACCGGTCAGGAAGGGAGGGAGGGTGGCAGTAGGTCGGTCGTCCGTTCGTTCGTCAGTGTGCCGGCGGTGGTAGTTCGAAAAACGACTAAGTGCTGACCGGGCCTTGATCAGCGTTACGACCCGGTGCAGTGAGGGAGGGAGGGAGGCAGTAGGTCGGTCGTCCGTCCGTTTGTCAGTGTGCCGGCGGTGGTTGTTCGAAAAACGACTAAGTGCTGACCGGGTCATAATCAGCGTTACGACCCGGTGCAGTGAGGGAGGGAGGGAGGCAGTAGGTCGGTCGTCCATCCGTTCGTCAGTGTGCCGGCGGTTGTTGTTCGAAAAACGACTAAGTGCTGACCGGGCCTTGATCAGCGTTACGACCCGGTGCAGTGAGGGAGGGAGGGAGGCAGTAGGTCGGTCGTCCATCCGTTCGTCAGTGTGCCGGCGGTGGTTGTTCGAAAAACGACTAAGTGCTGACCGGGCCATGATCAGCGTTACGACCCGGTGCAGTGAGGGAGGGAGGCACTAGGACAGTCGTCCGCCCGTTAGTCAGTGTGTCGGCGGTTGTTGTTCGAAAAACGACTAAGTGCTGACCGGGCCATGAACAGCGTTACGACCCGGCACCGGTCAGGAAGGGAGGGAGGGTGGCAGTAGGTCGGTCGTCCGTTCGTTCGTCAGTGTGCCGGCGGTGGTTGTTCGAAAAACGACTAAGTGCTGACCGGGCCTTGATCAGCGTTTCGACCCGGCACCGGTCAGGGAGGGAGGGAGGGAGGCAGTAGGTCGGTCGTCCGTCCGTTCGTCATTGTGCCGGCGGTGGTAGTTCGAAAAACGACTAAGTGCTGACCGGGCCTTGATCAGCGTTACGACCCGGTGCATTGAGGGAGGGAGGGAGGCAGTAGGTCGGTCGTCCGTCCGTTCGTCATTGTGCCGGCGGCGGTAGTTCGAAAAACGACTAAGTGCTGACCGGGCCTAGATCAGCGTTACGACCCGGTGCAGTGAGGGAGGGAGGGAGGCAGTAGGTCGGTCGTCCGTCCGGTCGTCAGTGTGCCGGCGGTGGTTGTTCGAAAAACGACAAAGTGCTGACCGGGCCATGATCAGCGTTACGACCCGGTGCAGTGAGGGAGGGAGGGAGGCACTAGGACAGTCGTCCGCCCGTTAGTCAGTGTGTCGGCGGTTGTTGTTCGAAAAACGACTAAGTGCTGACCGGGCCTTGATCAGCGTTACGACCCGGAGCATTGAGGGAGGGAGGGAGGCAGTAGGTCGGTCGTCCATCCGTTCGTCAGTGTGCCGGCGGTGGTAGTTCGAAAAACGACTAAGTGCTGACCGGGCCTTGATCAGCGTTACGACCCGGTGCAGTGAGGGAGGGAGGGAGGGAGGCAGTAGGTCGGTCGTCCGTCCGTTCGTCAGTGTGCCGGCGGTGGTTGTTCGAAAAACGACTAAGTGCTGACCGGGCCTTGATCAGCGTTACGACCCGGTGCAGTGAGGGAGGGAGGGAGGGAGGCAGTAGGTCGGTCGTCCATCCGTTCGTCAGTGTGCCGGCGGTGGTAGTTCGAAAAACGACTAAGTGCTGACCGGGCCTTGATCAGCGTTACGACCCGGTGCAGTGAGGGAGGGAGGGAGGCAGTAGGTCGGTCGTCCGTCCGTTCGCCAGTGTGCCGGCGGTGGTTGTTCGAAAAACGACTAAGTGCTGACCGGGTCATAATCAGCGTTACGACCCGGTGCAGTGAGGGAGGGAGGGAGGCAGTAGGTCGGTCGTCCATCCGTTCGTCAGTGTGCCGGCGGTTGTTGTTCGAAAAACGACTAAGTGCTGACCGGGCCTTGATCAGCGTTACGACCCGGTGCAGTGAGGGAGGGAGGGAGGCAGTAGGTCGGTCGTCCATCCGTTCGTCAGTGTGCCGGCGGTGGTTGTTCGAAAAACGACTAAGTGCTGACCGGGCCATGATCAGCGTTACGACCCGGTGCAGTGAGGGAGGGAGGCACTAGGACAGTCGTCCGCCCGTTAGTCAGTGTGTCGGCGGTTGTTGTTCGAAAAACGACTAAGTGCTGACCGGGCCATGAACAGCGTTACGACCCGGCACCGGTCAGGAAGGGAGGGAGGGTGGCAGTAGGTCGGTCGTCCGTTCGTTCGTCAGTGTGCCGGCGGTGGTTGTTCGAAAAACGACTAAGTGCTGACCGGGCCTTGATCAGCGTTTCGACCCGGCACCGGTCAGGGAGGGAGGGAGGGAGGCAGTAGGTCGGTCGTCCGTCCGTTCGTCATTGTGCCGGCGGTGGTAGTTCGAAAAACGACTAAGTGCTGACCGGGCCTTGATCAGCGTTACGACCCGGTGCATTGAGGGAGGGAGGGAGGCAGTAGGTCGGTCGTCCGTCCGTTCGTCATTGTGCCGGCGGCGGTAGTTCGAAAAACGACTAAGTGCTGACCGGGCCTAGATCAGCGTTACGACCCGGTGCAGTGAGGGAGGGAGGGAGGCAGTAGGTCGGTCGTCCGTCCGGTCGTCAGTGTGCCGGCGGTGGTTGTTCGAAAAACGACAAAGTGCTGACCGGGCCATGATCAGCGTTACGACCCGGTGCAGTGAGGGAGGGAGGGAGGCACTAGGACAGTCGTCCGCCCGTTAGTCAGTGTGTCGGCGGTTGTTGTTCGAAAAACGACTAAGTGCTGACCGGGCCTTGATCAGCGTTACGACCCGGAGCATTGAGGGAGGGAGGGAGGCAGTAGGTCGGTCGTCCATCCGTTCGTCAGTGTGCCGGCGGTGGTAGTTCGAAAAACGACTAAGTGCTGACCGGGCCTTGATCAGCGTTACGACCCGGTGCAGTGAGGGAGGGAGGGAGGGAGGCAGTAGGTCGGTCGTCCGTCCGTTCGTCAGTGTGCCGGCGGTGGTTGTTCGAAAAACGACTAAGTGCTGACCGGGCCTTGATCAGCGTTACGACCCGGTGCAGTGAGGGAGGGAGGGAGGGAGGCAGTAGGTCGGTCGTCCATCCGTTCGTCAGTGTGCCGGCGGTGGTAGTTCGAAAAACGACTAAGTGCTGACCGGGCCTTGATCAGCGTTACGACCCGGTGCAGTGAGGGAGGGAGGGAGGCAGTAGGTCGGTCGTCCGTCCGTTCGCCAGTGTGCCGGCGGTGGTTGTTCGAAAAACGACTAAGTGCTGACCGGGCCTTGATCAGCGTTACGACCCGGAGCAGTGACGGAGGGAGGGAGGCAGTAGGTCGGTCGTCCGTCCGTTCGCCAGAGTGCCGCTGGTGGTTGTTCGAAAAACGACTAAGTGCTGACCGGGCCTTGATCAGCGTTACGACCCGGTGCAGTGAGGGAGGGAGGGAGGCAGTAGGTCGGTCGTCCGTCCAGTCGTCAGTGTGCCGGCGGTGGTTGTTCGAAAAACGACTAAGTGCTGACCGGGCCATGCACAGCGTTACGACCCGGCACCGGTCAGGAAGGGAGGGAGGGTGGCAGTAGGTCGGTCGTCCGTTCGTTGGTCAGTGTGCCGGCGGTGGTAGTTCGAAAAACGACTAAGTGCTGACCGGGCCTTGATCAGCGTTACGACCCGGAGCAGTGTGGGAGGGAGGGGGACAGTAGGTCGGTCGTCCGTCCGTTCGTCAGTGTGCCGGCAGAGTTGGTTGTTCGAAAAACGACTAAGTGCTGACCGGGCCTTGATCAGCGTTACGACCCGGTGTTGTGACGGAGGGAGGGAGGCAGTAGGTCGGTCGTCCGTCCTTTCGCCAGAGTGCCGCTGGTGGTTGTTCGAAAAACGACTAAGTGCTGACCGGGCCTTGATCAGCGTTACGACCCGGTGCAGTGAGGGAGGGAGGGAGGCAGTAGGTCGGTCGTCCGTCCAGTCGTCAGTGTGCCGGCGGTGGTTGTTCGAAAAACGACTAAGTGCTGACCGGGCCTTGATCAGCGTTACGACCCGGAGCAGTGTGGGAGGGAGGGGGACAGTAGGTCGGTCGTCCGTCCGTTCGTCAGTGTGCCGGCAGAGTTGGTTGTTCGAAAAACGACTAAGTGCTGACCGGGCCTTGATCAGCGTTACGACCCGGTGTTGTGAGGGAGGGAGGGAGGCAGTAGGTCGGTCGTCCATCCGTTCGTCAGTGTGCCGGCGGTGGTTGTTCGAAAAACGACTAAGTGCTGACCGGGCCTTGATCAGCGTTACGACCCGGCACCGGTCAGGAAGGGAGGGAGGGTGGCAGTAGGTCGGTCGTCCATCCGTTCGTCAGTGTGCCGGCGCTGGTTGTTCGAAAAACGACTAAGTGCTGACCGGGCCTTGATCAGCGTTACGACCCGGCGCAGTGAGGGAGGGAGGGAGGCAGTAGGTCGGTCGTCCGTCCGTTCGTCAGTGTGCCGGCGGTGGTTGTTCGAAAAACGACTAAGTGCTGACCGGGCATTGATCAGCGTTTCGACCCGGAGCAGTGAGGGAGGGAGGGAGGCAGTAGGTCGGTCGTCCGTCCGTTCGCCAGTGTGCCGGCGGTGGTTGTTCGAAAAACGACTAAGTGCTGACCGGGCCTTGATCAGCGTTACGACCCGGAGCATTGAGGGAGGGAGGGAGGCAGTAGGTCGGTCGTCCGTCCGTTTGTCAGTGTGCCGGCAGTGATGGTTGTTCGAAAAACGACTAAGGGCTGACCGGGCCTTAATCAGCGTTACGACCCGGCGCTGGTCAGGGAGGGAGGGAGGGAGGCAGTAGGTCGGTCGTCCATCCGTTCGTCAGTGTGCCGGCGGTGGTAGTTCGAAAAACGACTAAGTGCTGACCGGGCCATGATCAGCGTTACGACCCGGTGCAGTGAGGGAGGGAGGGAGGCAGTAGGTCGGTCGTCCGTCCGTTCGTCAGTGTGCCGGCGGTTGTTGTTCGAAAAACGACTAAGTGCTGACCGGGCCTTGATCAGCGTTACGACCCGGAGCATTGAGGGAGGGAGGGAGGCAGTAGGTCGGTCGTCCATCCGTTCGTCAGTGTGCCGGCGGTGGTAGTTCGAAAAACGACTAAGTGCTGACCGGGCCTTGATCAGCGTTACGACCCGGTGCAGTGAGGGAGGGAGGGAGGGAGGCAGTAGGTCGGTCGTCCGTCCGTTCGTCAGTGTGCCGGCGGTGGTTGTTCGAAAAACGACTAAGTGCTGACCGGGCCTTGATCAGCCTTACGACCCGGTGCAGTTAGGGAGGGAGGGAGGGAGGCAGTAGGTCCGTCGTCCGCCCGTTAGTCAGTGTGTCGGCGGTTGTTGTTCGAAAAACGACTAAGTGCTGACCGGGCCATGAACAGCGTTACGACCCGGCACCGGTCAGGAAGGGAGGGAGGGTGGCAGTAGGTCGGTCGTCCGTTCGTTCGTCAGTGTGCCGGCGGTGGTAGTTCGAAAAACGACTAAGTGCTGACCGGGCCTTGATCAGCGTTACGACCCGGTGCAGTGAGGGAGGGAGGGAGGCAGTAGGTCGGTCGTCCGTCCGTTCGCCAGTGTGCCGCTGGTGGTTGTTCGAAAAACGACTAAGTGCTGACCGGGCCTTGATCAGCGTTACGATCCGGAGCAGTGAGGGAGGGAGGGAGGCAGTAGGTCGGTCATCCGTCCGTTCGCCAGTGTGCCGCTGGTGGTTGTTCGAAAAACGACTAAGTGCTGACCGGGCCTTGATCAGCGTTACGACCCGGTGCAGTGAGGGAGGGAGGGAGGCACTAAAACAGTCGTCCGCCCGTTAGTCAGTGAGTCGGCGGTTGTTGTTCGAAAAACGACTAAGTGCTGACCGGGCCGTGAACAGCGTTACGACCCGGCACCGGTCAGGAAGGGAGGGAGGGTGGCAGTAGGTCGGTCGTCCGTTCGTTGGTCAGTGTGCCGGCGGTGGTAGTTCGAAAAACGACTAAGTGCTGACCGGGCCTTGATCAGCGTTACGACCCAGAGCAGTGTGGGAGGGAGGGAGGCACTAGGACAGTCGTCCGCCCGTTAGTCAGTGTGTCGGCGGTTGTTGTTCGAAAAACGACTAAGTGCTGACCGGGCCGTGAACAGCGTTACGACCCGGTGCAGTGAGGGAGGGAGGGTGGCAGTAGGACAGTCGTCCGCCCGTTAGTCAGTGTGTCGGCGGTTGTTGTTCGAAAAACGACTAAGTGCTGACCGGGCCTTGATCAGCGTTACGACCCGGAGCATTGAGGGAGGGAGGAAGGCAGTAGGTCGGTCGTCCATCCGTTCGTCAGTGTGCCGGCGGTGGTAGTTCGAAAAACGACTAAGTGCTGACCGGGCCTTGATCAGCGTTACGACCCGGTGCAGTGAGGGAGGGAGGGAGGGAGGGAGGCAGTAGGTCGGTCGTCCGTCCGTTCGTCAGTGTGCCGGCGGTGGTTGTTCGAAAAACGACTAAGTGCTGACCGGGCCTTGATCAGCCTTACGACCCGGTGCAGTTAGGGAGGGAGGGAGGGAGGCAGTAGGTCCGTCGTCCGCCCGTTAGTCAGTGTGTCGGCGGTTGTTGTTCGAAAAACGACTAAGTGCTGACCGGGCCGTGAACAGCGTTACGACCCGGCACCGGTCAGGAAGGGAGGGAGGGTGGCAGTAGGTCGGTCGTCCGTTCGTTCGTCAGTGTGCCGGCGGTGGTAGTTCGAAAAACGACTAAGTGCTGACCGGGCCTTGATCAGCGTTACGAACCGGTGCAGTGAGGGAGGGAGGGAGGCAGTAGGTCGGTCGTCCGTCCGTTCGCCAGTGTGCCGCTGGTGGTTGTTCGAAAAACGACTAAGTGCTGACCGGGCCTTGATCAGCGTTACGACCCGGAGCAGTGAGGGAGGGAGGGAGGCAGTAGGTCGGTCGTCCGTCCGTTCGCCAGTGTGCCGCTGGTGGTTGTTCGAAAAAAGACTAAGTGCTGACCGGGCCTTGATCAGCGTTACGACCCGGTGCAGTTAGGGAGGGAGGGAGGCACTAGGACAGTCGTCCGCCCGTTAGTCAGTGTGTCGGCGGTTGTTGTTCGAAAAACGACTAAGTGCTGACCGGGCCTTGATCAGCGTTACGACCCGGAGCATTGAGGGAGGGAGGGAGGCAGTAGGTCGGTCGTCCATCCGTTCGTCAGTGTGCCGGCGGTGGTAGTTCGAAAAACGACTAAGTGCTGACCGGGCCTTGATCAGCGTTACGACCCGGTGCAGTGAGGGAGGGAGGGAGGGAGGGAGGTAGTAGGTCGGTCGTCCGTCCGTTCGTCAGTGTGCCGGCGGTGGTTGTTCGAAAAACGAATAAGTGCTGACCGGGTCATGATCAGCGTTACGACCCGGTGCAGTGAGGGAGGGAGGGAGGGACGCAGTAGGTCGGTCGTCCATCCGTTCGTCAGTGTATCGGCGGTTGTTGTTCGAAAAACGACTAAGTGCTGACCGGGCCTTGATCAGCGTTACGACCCGGAGCAGTGAGGGAGGGAGGGAGGCAGTAGGTCGGTCGTCCGTCCGTTCGCCAGTGTGCCGGCGGTGGTTGTTCGAAAAACGACTAAGTGCTGACCGGGCCATGAACAGCGTTACGACCCGGCACCGGTCAGGAAGGGAGGGAGGATGGCAGTAGGTCAGTCGTCCGTTCGTTCGTCAGTGTGCCGGCGGTGGTTGTTCGAAAAACGACTAAGTGCTGACCGGGCCTTGATCAGCGTTATGACCCGGAGCATTGAGGGAGGGAGGGAGGCAGTAGGTCGGTCGTCCGTCCGTTTGTCAGTGTGCCGGCAGCGATGGTTGTTCGAAAAATGACTAAGTGCTGACCGGGCCTTGATCAGCGTTACGACCCGGAGCATTGAGGGAGGGAGGGAGGCAGTAGGTCGGTCGTCCATCCGTTCGTCAGTGTGCCGGCGGTGGTAGTTCGAAAAACGACTAAGTGCTGACCGGGCCTTGATCAGCGTTACGACCCGGTGCAGTGAGGGAGGGAGGGAGGCAGTAGGTCGGTCGTCCGTCCGTTCGCCAGTGTGCCGGCGGTGGTTGTTCGAAAAACGACTAAGTGCTGACCGGGCCTTGATCAGCGTTACGACCCGGAGCAGTGAGGGAGGGAGGGAGGCAGTAGGTCGGTCGTCCGTCCTTTCGCCAGAGTGCCGCTGGTGGTTGTTCGAAAAACGACTAAGTGCTGACCGGGCCTTGATCAGCGTTACGACCCGGTGCAGTGAGGGAGGGAGGGAGGCAGTAGGTCGGTCGTCCGTCCAGTCGTCAGTGTGCCGGCGATGGTTGTTCGAAAAACGACTAAGTGCTGACCGGGCCATGCACAGCGTTACGACCCGGCACCGGTCAGGAAGGGAGGGAGGGTGGCAGTAGGTCGGTCGTCCGTTCGTTGGTCAGTGTGCCGGCGGTGGTAGTTCGAAAAACGACTAAGTGCTGACCGGGCCTTGATCAGCGTTACGACCCGGAGCAGTGTGGGAGGGAGGGGGACAGTAGGTCGGTCGTCCGTCCGTTCGTCAGTGTGCCGCTGGTGGTTGTTCGAAAAACGACTAAGTGCTGACCGGGCCTTGATCAGCGTTACGACCCGGTGCAGTGAGGGAGGGAGGGAGGCAGTAGGTCGGTCGTCCGTCCAGTCGTCAGTGTGCCGGCGGTGGTTGTTCGAAAAACGACTAAGTGCTGACCGGGCCATGCACAGCGTTACGACCCGGCACCGGTCAGGAAGGGAGGGAGGGTGGCAGTAGGTCGGTCGTCCGTTCGTTGGTCAGTGTGCCGGCGGTGGTAGTTCGAAAAACGACTAAGTGCTGACCGGGTCTTGGTCAGCGTTACGACCCGGAGCAGTGTGGGAGGGAGGGGGACAGTAGGTCGGTCGTCCGTCCGTTCGTCAGTGTGCCGGCAGAGTTGGTTGTTCGAAAAACGACTAAGTGCTGACCGGGCCTTGATCAGCGTTACGACCCGGCGTTGTGAGGGAGGGAGGGAGGCAGTAGGTCGGTCGTCCATCCGTTCGTCAGTGTGCCGGCGGTGGTTGTTCGAAAAACGACTAAGTGCTGACCGGGCCTTGATCAGCGTTACGACCCGGCACCGGTCAGGAAGGGAGGGAGGGTGGCAGTAGGTCGGTCGTCCATCCGTTCGTCAGTGTGCCGGCGGTGGTTGTTCGAAAAACGACTAAGTGCTGACCGGGCCTTGATCAGCGTTACGACCCGGCGCAGTGAGGGAGGGAGGGAGGCAGTAGGTCGGTCGTCCGTCCGTTCGTCAGTGTGCCGGCGGTGGTTGTTCGAAAAACGACTAAGTGCTGACCGGGCCTTGATCAGCG